>NC_083490.1:18341171-18571171 GCF_905332965.1 Bombus pascuorum | reverse complement strand
TCGATGCATTTAAGAACTTATCGAATGCTAATTTTTCATGCTAGCATAACAAAAAGAAACTAATAGCACGACCTAGTTTCACATAAAGTCATTGTAAAGCTCGAATGCCAGTTCAGAGAACTCAGCGTTTAAGTACAAGATACGATAAATATATGTATATATACATATGTACGTGTATATACATATACAAATATATATATTTTTTTTTATGTGTCTAACGTGGCCGAACGTATGAGAGCTGAAGAACGTTTCACATTGCCAGTGCTTTGCCGATGACTACTTCTACTTTTATCCCCATGCGAGAGTAAACCTTTTGCAGTTTCTCTGAGACTAGCTCTTTGGTGGATACTAACGTGTGTACGGCTACTGCTGTGTGTAAGAAGATGGTGATTCACCACCAGAGATGCAGAAGACTCACCAGATTCCCCATCTTCATCTCCCGTCGTATCACCAGTTGTGTCGCATTCACTGCTATCCGCTTCGCTTGATTCGCTCGGGGTATCTTGTCCTCCCATTCCTATTTGTATACCCTCTCCTGTTCTATTTGTTGTCGCTGATACAGTTTGCGATATATTACCACCCATCCGATGCATAAATAAGCTAACCTACAACAACGTTCAATCAGTTAAAATAAAATGATTGTTCGAAGAATAAAATTCGGATGAATATAATATACATATGAAACGCGTCAAATGTGTGTGATTAATTTACTCATCAAATGTGATCAATTATATGTACTTACTTTAAAATCAGCGCTATACACTTTGTGATGTTTATCCTTGTGTGCGTCATCCAGACCCCATTTATCTATACTTAAAACAAGAGTAGGTGGCATAGGTCCGAGACTAGCTAAGGATCCAGCTCTGGGTTTCATGTGCGACATAACCACTGGTAATTCCATAGTTGCACCATCGCAACTCAATGCCCTAGTTGAACGCTCAACTGGTAACTCTCCATTATCGTATTCCGGCGATAAGTAGTCTCGTACGAAGAATGTATTGAACCAAAAATGAAACAATTTTTCCTAGGTACGGAGTGAACGAATTGATTAAGTATGTTATGAGAAATTATGAATCTCATTAATTTTATCTGAATATGTACCTTTCGCTTCATTTTTGGTCTATTGAAGAAATCCACTCGTATATCTCCCGTCAGTGCTATGCTGTGTTTTAAAGGGATGCTGACTGTGTGCATTCCTTTTCGTACTTCTACTATATCAGAGCTAAATATTTTTTTCTTAGATTCCGATATTACGCAATGCAAATCTAAAACATAAAAATTGTGTGTAATCATATTTTGCATCTAATTTTTTCAATGTATCCTCAATAGCTCGTTATTCTTACATCCTTGACCTCCATGAAAAATAGGTGCTGGATCCAATTGTATTTTTCGTAACAACAATGTAACCGGTTGATAATCTAGTCCTTCTTGTACAAGAGTAGCATAATAATCCACATACCTCCTCTGTGAAGGTATTGTTACCCCCTTCCTGAATAATAAACAATATTAATAAAACAATTGTTCATACATAAGAAGAACAAAAGATAATATAATCACCTATCGTGTGTTCTTTTAGTTCCATAGTAATTAAGGGCTTCTGTGGCAGTGGGAAATTGTTTAGTATGAAGGAGGTAACAACACACCATTACACCCGTCCGACCTTTACCAGCCTTACAGTGTACGACAGCTACATTTTCTTGATGACGAGAAAGCCATTCGTGCACATCTTCGCAAAATGGTCTGATTTGATCCAACATTGGTGGATTATGATCATCAAACGCATATGTAGCTACCCTTTGTTTAAATTTCTTAAAATCATAAGATCTCTCTGAACATCTGAAAGATATAATTGGTTTAAAATTTATTTCTTGATCCTTTGATAAAAGAAACAAAAATAAGCATAAAAGAGTGTTTAAAATGCTTACAGATTGTAAATCTTATAATGATCTTTATGCCTAGATTCCAACAGTTTAACAACATCATCTATGTGATTCCTATACACTCCTTCTAACTTTTCAGCTGGAAAACCCATTGCTATTAAGTTGTCTCTTATATCTGTTGTTAACACACCATGGTTAAGGAACATAGAAACAAAAATATCAGTACATATCAAGAAATTACGCTGATAATTGTGAAGAAAGGATACATGTGAGATCAAGGTCAAAGCCATCTTCTGTGAAACGCCTACGACGTTTGCTCACCATTCCCTTGATACGGTTGGTCATCTTCATATTACTGATAGTGTTGGACATACTTGGCTGACTGAATTTTAAATTCCCTCCCTCAGTTCCAATAATTTCAGTCTCCACTTCTTCTTGATAACAAAATGACAAGATTGCCCATGACCATTGCTAGAGAAAAATGACAAAATTTTGGTGCTAGACTGTTAATTATAATTATAACAGATGTAACATATGTATATATATCCATACATTTGGTTCGTATCTTTAGAACAAGATTAAGAAATGCATTATACAAACATTGACAAGTAATACAAAAATCAAGATGACGGAATACAAAAAAAGGATAAAAGATAAACCTATATTTCAATTTGAACGTAAATGGTAGATATAGAACCGTTAATAACATACTCGTATAAATACTGTGAACTTAATCTTCATACAATCGTTGACAAAATCAGAAGTACAGTCAATAAAAAGCATTTTCAGAGTTTTACAAAGTAACGATTATAGTCTCATGTTTTTTATGATAAATTAAAATCGTATATGAATGCGGTAAGAAAAACTGACACTTGGAACATGGCGAAAAAGAAAGAAAAGAAATGATAAACGATAAACATTCGCGATTTATGGTCATTTGGTTACAAGTTCGTTATCAAAAGAACATTACTCGCAAGAAAACGCCGTGTAGAAGCGTCGATGAAAAGTTAGGTTAAGCACCGTTTATAATACATCACAGAGGCCACTTAACACCGCGGTACATTTTCACGCCAGTTTCACCGATACATTGTCCATCTTCTCTTTAATTTAATGTTCACATATCGTTTATAGGAGACTTGCATCAGATTTTAAAGAAATCGTTCGAGATACCATATTACTTTTGAAAAGTAAAAAAACAATCTTTTCTCGCATGTAACGTAAAATTCACTCCAGTCCTTTCGGAGCATGTTCAACTACGATCTAGCGGCACTCCCAGTTACGGTGAATTTCTAAAGAATAAAGTTAGCATCGATAAAAATCTCTCGAGTGCTCCATGGAATCCGTTGATCTAATTGCTTTATAATCGACAAGTTTTGTCTAATCACACCAATAAACGTATAAACTGGTTCAGAAGTTTCCGTTCACAGAAGAATCACGTTTTGGTGGCGTAATCGTGTCATCGTGTCAAAGTAGTAATATGAACTCAAACCACATTCTATCACGAAAATAAAGTGGTTTTTGGACAAAGAATTTATACAGATGTAATAAACGCACATATTCATGAATACGACCGTGAGGAACAACACAATGTCTATGTTGCATCCTCAATTTGCCAACATGGATAGACACGCACACGCGATACGGACACTCACCACTAACGCATAAGATCATGCATCGCGGTTGTTGCGGAATGGTTGTCCACTCTGCGAACGAACCGTCGTGATGTTACGCAGGATTTTACAGACGATCGTACCGGGATCCGATTGGAATCGTCGTTTTTTCTTTCCTCTTTATCTCCATCTTTTCGTTAAATCGTTAACGAAGGTCAGACGGAAAAATGAAGAAAAAGTCCAACTTAATTAACGAACAGAAGTTTTCTTTGTAACATCCATTTTAAACACAGTTTACATCTTATGTGAAATGTAAAATCTCCCTCAGCCACCTTTGTCACTAGAAGCGCCATTCACAACGACGCGTTCATATCGCGTTTACTTGCGCTTCTCCCTGCAATGCTTGATAACAGCATTTATGTACCTTTTCTTTTAAAAAAATATTCTCCTTTTTCGTCTATTCTCGGCGTTTCACCGGTATTACTGCCGTATCTTACCGAAAGAAGAAGAAAGGAACAGGGTAAAGGTTCACAGAGGCTTTGTCATCCTAGAAGTTTCATCCCGGAAACTTTTGCTGCTCTTCTCTGAAATACTCCGTCGGTATCCTTTTTTTTGCGCATGCGTTTTTTCTATTCCTTCTTTTTTTTTTTATTTTCATGCTTTCTTTTTATTAAATATTTCTATTAAACTACAAAGATTATTTCTCTAAACATTTTATAAATGCCGATTCCTTACACTTAAAATCGTATTTTATTAATATTATTAATTTTGTCTTCATTGTACTACAAATGCTGATTAAAAGTTGTAATTTTTAACAAAATGCCTTATACATATACATAGAAACAAACTATTTAATATATGAAAGTATAATTTTTTTTTTTTTTTTTTTTTTTTTGTATTTTATAAATTCGCATTTCCTTTCACAAGAAATTATTTTCGAACAGTATTAATTTTTCTATACACGTACTGTTAAGTTTGTTTATAGTCTCAATCTCAAGTTTAAATTATTTGTGCATTAGATATAATAATTTCTTTATCACTGCTAATTTTGTTTTTATCAATTACGAAGACGCGATTAATAATAATATTCGAAATATCTGCTTATTTATGAACGAGTATTATGAACTCTTATTTGTACACTGATAAATACAAAAGTTTATACATTTAAATAACAATTAATTAACGAATTAATTTACATAACAATAATCAAGATATATCCATATTGATTACTTTCTTATATTAATCGAAATCACGTATATACACTTAAATGCACTTGTACTGTTCATGCAAATGTCCACACATTTAATGGTTGCTTACGAAAAAAAAAATCGCGGGCACATTTAGAAACCAGTATGATTAATTTCAATTCACCAACTAATAAAAAAGAAATTAAAATCGAATTAAATTAAAATGGCAAAATGAAAGTGTTGAAAGATTCAGTGACGTTTAATCAAATTGCGTGTGAAGAAAGTATAGGCTTTTTTACATCATCTTCGTATCATAAACCTTATTAAACCAATGTGTTGTACACAGCATAATAATTTAAATTATACTCAAATTTTTTCTTCTTGAAATATATAAGTTAGTAATTTTATCAAACATCATTTTATATTATATACATGTTTATGCATATATACATTCTTCTTTCACACGCTCCATTCCTTTTAGTGTCATTATTTACCAATTATGAAATTTTCCAGTAAGGTAGAAATTTTTTTACACACATTTGGATATTTGAAAAAGAGAAATATTACTATAAAATTGTTTCCCTAACCTTTTTTCTTAAATAAAAGAATTTTAAAGTAGATTGATATATTATATCTCGTTTAGTCTATTTCAGATTTAAGAGCACTAAGAGTACCCGTATGTATTTTAGATGTTCTTATTTTTTTGTACGATGTAAGAAGATCTTCCATTATTATAGGTCGTACTGCATCATGATATTCCTCATCGTCAGTACTGGTAGTACTTACGTCTCTGCAATACAAAAAAAAAAAAAAAATTAATTATGCGTTTTAATATCAACTTTTACAGATATTCTTAAAGTAATGATTAAACATAAATATTAACTGTGTATGAGTTCGCAAATAATCTCGAACACGATAAATAGACGCATTTCTGCAAAGTTCTTGCAGATCTGATCCAGAAAAGCCCTCTGTTATTTTCGCCAGTTTTTCTATATCCACATTTTCAGCTATTGGTTCATGATCTAAAATCAGTTTCAGGAGTTGCGCTCGTTGCTGCTCATTCTGAAACATATATCATTATATATATAAGAACTGTATGTTACATATGCAGTAAATATGCAATATTTCATACATGAATGTGTGATATATATGCAAGTACACACGATTTTTTTATCAATTTGTATAAATTTTATTTACTGGCAAACCAATGTGGAAAGTAGCTGGCATACGTCTAAGAATAGCTCTGTCTAAATCTTGTGGTCTATTAGTAGCACCCATTATTATAACAGTGCAAGAAGGATCTGTAATTAATCCATCCCAAAGAGACATAAATTGTGCCTTCATCATTGCCGTTGCTTCATGATCTTGTGAATTACGTGCTCTTAAAAATGAATCTATGGAAAAATCCACAGATTATTTTATAACATCGATGATAGTACAAAATACATTATGATACATTCATCTTTCTCACCAACCTATCTCATCAATAAAAATTATACATGGTTGAAGTTTCACAGCTAATGAAAATACAGCTGCAGTTAACTTTTGACTTTCACCATACCATTTATCAGTTAGAATGCTTACATCTAAATTAATAAAACATGTTTTAGTCTCTTTAGCAGTTGCTTTGGCAATCATTGTTTTACCACAACCTGGTGGGCCATGCAACAACACACCCTAAAATTAAAATAAAGATTATAATATATAAATCATTTAATAATATAGAATCATATACCTTTGGTGCTTGTGTTAATTGAGAGTCTTCAAATAATTCCTTTCTTTGTATAGGCAATATTACAGTTTCCTTGAGTTCTTGTATAACATGTTCAAGGCCTGCAATATTTTCCCATGAAACTCGAATATCTTTAGGATCTACTATATGATTAGCTATTATCATTTCATAGTCTGACAACTGATCCATATCTACTGACCACAGTAGGTTATCAGTTTTGCCCAATTTTCGTAACTGTTCTTGTGCCTATAGAACATTTAAATCACAGTTTTTCATAGAAAATATATAAAAAAATTAAGGTTATCTTTCTAATATATAGAGAACAAAGGTTATGTAAGACTTAATTTTCAAAAATATTAAATGATTAATGTATAACCTTTTTTCTGGCTTTTTTCTTTGCATTGTTTGTAGGATCAAGTTGATTCATAATCCATTTCATACTGAAAAACCCAAAAGCCGCAATAAACGATATTCTTGCCACAAGTAGAAATATGTCCGATCGCGTGTATCCAACTCCATCAATATTCATTTCATATGATAGTCTATTTCAATTTTAACAGTAAATTCTTTTGTCCGTGTAATAACTTTTAACCTTCCTTCACCAATATCACATGCCACTTTAAACACTGATCAAACTTCGAACTTGAACATTTGCAAAGAAAAGAGTGGTTGTGTACAACAAAGCGAGAGAGAAGCGCAAGAGAAGAGCATGCGTTAATTATGAAAAAATCCAACAATTTTAATATAAAATTCCCCACAATTCACAATAATCAGAATTGCCAATATAGTGTGTCACTACTTGAGAGCTGCGATCACAGTAATCAGATTTTGTTTGTGTCTACTCTTTCGTCTCATTGGACAAACTATAGCAGAGTGGAAATGAAAGTGCTCACGCTTATGGTTCCCGGTCTAGTGCTGCACCATGCGGACGATACTGAAAGGTGATCCATGTTAGCATATGCAAGAACCTATATGTTAGAGATCTGTTTTGTTTAATTCTACGCTACAAGAACCTATTAAAAATCGCGCAATAATTAAATTAATTGTAAGTTGCCTAAGAAAGAGAAATTAATTGTTTACTATATTGTAGCGGCTAACTACGCTAACAAAGAAGAAATTGTCGTGTAAACGGCTAGCACGGTTTATGACTGAAAAACTATTTTTGAGAAAGCCATGATTTCCAAGAAAGAACATTCCATAAGGCATGATTCTTTAGAGTTTTTCAGTATGGCCTCAATAGCAAATTGCTGGTGTCATAAACCCGTTTCATCACCAACATACCCTGATAACAATACTCCCACCAAACGTGCTGCTGAAAATACGCGAAGTTTTCACGGAGAAAAAATAGTCAGATAGAGTAGAGCCTCCATTACATATTGATGTAACCATTTTCGGTAAAAATTAAATGTTAGAAGTTGACCTCATCATTATATTAAACATGTCTCTGATCTACCTTACAATATTTTTGTTAGAGAAAACAAGAGAATATTCCCTTTCCCTTATATTTTAATATGTATTCTATACACCATTCAGATTTAACATTAACTTTTGGCACTCGGCATGTCAATTATATTAGCATGAATATTTTTTAAGGCACTTTGTCGGTTTTACAGTATAGAGCTGAGCGGAAGCGCTGTCCTTTCGTTTGAGAGCAGGCGAAAACTGTTATGTCGTTGAAGAAAGGGCCTTCACAAGATTGCGGGAAAACTTTTTGAGGGACTGCTGCTTTATGATGTACACGTCCCTTCAGAGTCATCGGATCCGCCGCATATGACCCATGTTAGTAGAAACAACAAATAGATCTGAACCTTTCTAATGAGTGAGTCATGCATCATAATGATATAAATTATTTACTATTTATGATTGAAATTTGCTATCTGTTATTTATTTGTATATTTATTAAATTTATTTGTTTGTAAATTGGAATGTTTCATGATTAAATAGATACAAACTATTTTTCAGATGTTTAAATAATAGTAAAAAACAAGAAAATGTTTTAGATACGTTGAAAAACATAAATAAAATCATTAGATTTTAGTTTTCTGTCAAATATTAACAACCAAATATGTGCACTTTTCATCATTATGATACTAAGTGCTTAATGTTAATTGTGTATTTATTGTTTATTCTTTTTTTGTTATTCGTCATTCGAATAAATTTTGGTTGCTAATCGTAACAAGTTTACAAACTGACAAGCAGAAACAATAGCGTAGCAATCGACCGAATGTGGTATGGACTAGGATGCGGTGAGGGTGTCACGTAAAATAAAAAGGAGATATTGTCACGTAATTTTAAATGATAGAGGATTAGTTCAGTAAACGGCTGGGTTTATTAGTAGCACATTTAGGTTTTTTTTCGTACAGAAGGATTACAAGAACTGTCCGGACCCGTCTCGTACTATTTAGGAGGAAAGCTCGGTGTGGGTGTTCCCTTTTAAACTAAGAACGCGGATTCGTTGTTCTCACTTTTCAGTAGAAAAGCGAGGGTAACGATCCGCGATGCCCATTGGTTATAGCCAATGTTAATAAATAAAATACGAGGAAAAAGTCTCCTGCACATGTGGCTTATGGGTGTCCTTGTTGTGCCTTGTCCAAGGCACATCTGCTTTCTCCGTAATTAGCAAGAGCGTGCAACCAACCCAAGGACCGTTCAAAGGACTATCCATAAACCGAAAATACTTATATGAATAGAAGTTAAGCTAAAAAGATTCGGTTTATGGTGGTTCCTTGGGTTTATTGCGGGTCAGTGTAACGAGGCGCCTTGGCGCCTAGACCTCGAGGAACCTCGAGGAACCTCGCAAGGACCATCGCATCTGGCGTAACACGTGCCAGGCAGAAATTTAATATCGAAGACGAAAAATAAAAGATAAAAATAAAGAAATAAAAAGAGAAAATTTATTTCTTAGTACTTGGTTTACACTAACTACAATTCACTTCTGAACTCTAGACGCGACTTTTCAAGACTGAAGCTCTTACAACTACCTTCGGCGGAATCCGATTTCCCTTCTTTGTCATCCCTCAATATCCCCACTATCCACGCGTTTGTTAGGCATACTCGATCATTCGGCGAAAGGACCGTTGGGATTTTGAGGGTTCGTTAGGCATGTCACAGACGAAATCCGACTAAACAAAGCGATAAGATAGCGAAATCCCAAGCGCCTTAGCACGAGTGACCATCGTATTACATCCGATCACTTTATCCGTTCTCAGAAATGTATGATCGAAGCCTTTTCCCACTTCCACGAATAAAAGAATTTAGATACTCCCCCTAAAATCATCCCAGTCAGTCTTGAACAGTTACGCTTAGAGCTCGGAAGTGTATCGAAAACAAGAAAAAAATAAAAGTTTCTTTTTTTTTTTCTAAAATTTCTTTTTTTATTTACGTGACAGGCACTTCGTTTCGTCGACATACATTGTCACCGAGTGCTGTGTCACGTAAAATAAAAAAGAAATTTAAGAAACTTTATTTTTTTTTTCTTGTTTGCAATACACTTCCGAGCTCTAGGCGTGACTGTTCAAGGCTGCCTTGGATGATTTTAGGGAGAGTATTTAAATTCTTTTATTCGTGGAAGTGGGAAAAGACTTCGATCATATATTTCTGAGAACGGATACAGTGATCGGATGTTATTCCGATGGTCACTCGCGCTAAGGTGCTTGGAATTTCGCTAGCTTATCGCTTTGTTTAGTCGGATTTCGTCCGTGACATTTCGTCTGTAACAGTGTCACGGATCGAATTTTTGTCCGTCGTGTGTTACGCCAGATGCGATGGTCCCTGCGAAGTTTCTCATGGTCATGGCGCCAAGACCTAAACATTGTCACACTGACCCGCTACAAGGCTAAGGAGATACCCTAAACCGAATCCGTTCAGTTTCATTTCTCTTCGCATAAACATTTACGGTTTACGGAGAAAGCGGGTGTCTGGAGAGATAATAGGCCTTTCTCATGAACAAGGATGCCCACGAGCCGCATCGGCTCCTCTTTGTCTTTACCGTTCCATTTATTAACCAATGGGCATCGCGGATCATTACCCTCACTTTTCTACCGAAAAGTGTGGACGACGAACCCGCGTTCTAAGTTCAAAAGGGTACACCCACACCGAGCTTTCCTCCTTGATGGTACGAGACGGGTCCACACAGTTCTTCTTGTGATTTCTTGTAATAAAAAACATAACTGTTACTAATAAACCCAATTTTTTACTGAATCTTTGATTATCATTTGAAATTACGTGACAACAGCCGCCACATCTTTATTTTCGTCATCAGCCCATCGATTCCGAAGCGCCTGGTCCCCGATGCGGACTGAGATATGGTTGATGTTACAGATGCCTGGCATTTGGGTTACAAGGCGTTGCAAGGGCTTGGGGGGCCTTTGTGACATTGCCGAAAAATTGCTCACGAGACATTTCCAAACACCCAATAGATCTCATAAAAAATATAACCTAGCAAACACGAAGATGGCACCCCGCTGGGGGTAGCCACCCACATGCTATATTTTTATTTTTATTTTTTTTTCTTCCTAATAACTAAGATATAATACTTTACCAAATTGTAAAAACCAAAATAAACTATATATATATATATTATATATATTTTATATATATATATATTTTATATATATTTTATATATATATTTTATATATATATATATAAAAGAGACATTTCCATGCTAAATCGGCTTTCAAGGCACTCGAACATGGCTTCAGTGGAAACGGTTCCATATATTTATATAAAACCAATTATTCAAATCATTTTCCAGTCTAGCTTGCCTATGGGAACGGTTTTATATAAATACATTGAAGCAAATTGTTTCATTTTTGATTGTCAATGGATCTTTAGCTTAAGGCTTACATTTGTTTAATAGGTGATAAAAATAGACACGAACATGATATACCATAGCATACTAGCCCATTGTTCTTTCTCTTTTTCTCGTGTCATTACATATTGTTATTTATAATGTTAAGCATTTCAACAAAAGGCGGACTTTGGATACAATCTCAGGTAGGCAATCTATTAAGCACATCTGCGTTAAGTTATCAATCTCAATATGTATTATAATCCTTCATAGATTAAATCTATAGATTAACATTCAGAGGATTAAATAAGCTTTACTCAGTAATGAAAGTAAGATGGATAAAAATCAGAAAAATATGTGTGATGACAAATCTTATCTACAGTTAGTTTATGCTTCTGTTTTTATCATTTTTATAAACGAATACAAAGGTAAAACAGATATATCGCGCCAGAAATATTACTCACAAACTATCAACTACTAAAATTACTACTAAAATGAAATTTAGGTTTTCTTATAATAAAAATATTATCGCAAGGAAAATAAATTTAATTTCGAATTTAAAAATTGTTAAATATATTGTGTATAAAGAATTTTATTAAAATTATTGCATAATTGCACTAATCCATTGTCGTTTGAAAGGAAGGATTTGCTTTTGTTCTCTAAAAAGAAATATTATAAATGATTAATTTCTCATTCTCAGACAATTAAATTTAATCATTACACGATTTTGTTATTCTCATACTTATCTATCTCAGATAGAAAAGTAGATATGAACTTTTCCGTAAAACCGTGCAATTAAATAGGTTATTCTAGCGTAGAACTAAATAGGATCTTGTTTACCCTAGTGTGGAACCAATCAGGACAGACCCCTAATATTGAAATTAAATAGATAGATTCTTGTATATGCTAGCGTGCAATCAAACAGGAAAGATTTCCTCTCTGGTTATAGTTTCTAACTCATTGGTTTCTAGCTAAGGCTGCCTACCTAAAATATAATATCCAGTTCAGTTTTTTTTCACATAACTAGTAACTTTTGCTTAAACCAGCGAAATACTATTATTTGTTTTATATCTTTTCTGGAGTTTAATTATCGACCCTTTTTTAACTTCATTCTCTGTTATATGAAAAAATTTTACAGAATCTGCTTAATTCGAAATAAGATAGCAATATTGAATTTTGGGATTTTCCTTCAATACCTATCGACGTTCTGCTTTTTTAATTATATTTTAAAAAATATGAATTTGCATGAAAATTCGCAGTATAGTTACCAACTTTCATATCAAAAATATAACATCTGAGTTTGCATTGCAATCAATGTTATGTGCTTCTAACACTGCTAAAAATTAATAATTTTAATTTACTGTTTTGTCAAACCACCAGAAATATAAAAATTGAAATATAAATTTAATTGAAAAAATGTTAGTATAAAAATTAGATTTAATATTATTTACTTCGAATTATTAATACTTGTTATTTTGTACAGTTTCTTAACATCAAAAGATAAAGTTGCAATAATGTTTATGGGTTCTGCTGTTACAAAAAAACATTTGAATACAGAACATGTAGAAGAATTTACAGATTTTCATATTAAATATTCATTTTATTCCATTCTAAGTATATTCTGATTGTATTTGTGGAAATAATAGAAATGAAAATATTTTAACTCATATAATATTAATTATGATATATTTCCTATTTTAGCTTTTCCAATTCTGCAAAGAAAATTATTTTGATGTTTGGTTTTAATAAAGAAGCAGATCTTATTTCACAATTTCAAACAGGTACAATTGTAAATAGCCTTTCTGCAGACAACATTATATTAAGGGGCCAACACGCCGAGGAGGATCAGGATCTCCTTAAACTTGCACGACGGCCCAGGGGATAGCGTTGAGAATGGTGGTCCCCCCCAATGCCCGAACTAACCAAGGAATGACTCCCTCAGATAGGAGAAGACGCAGGAGTGCTCCGGCAGTAATTCGAAAGAGGTCCTGGAGAATCCCAGCCCAGTGTCAGGCGATCCACCGTGGGGTTTTAGTCGGTGAAGTCCGACAGTGCCCCGCCGCTTCCCAGAAAAGCGGAGTAGGATGTCCATGAGGATTTCATGCCCACCATCCATATTAAAAAATCATCGAAATCGATGAGGTTTTCTTCCTTGCGAATGTGCATGCAATTTTCTAAAAGATTATAACAAGAAATTCGAAACTATGTAATAACTTTCTTTTATATTTATATATTGCAAAAATATTTATTTTTAAACTAATTACTAATTTTTTAAAACTTTCCTTCGAATTTTTATTTTTATTAACAACTCCTTAAATAAATAATAAAATAAGTATTTTAAGTAATAAAAAATAAAAATAAGTATGTTACAATCTTTTGAGATTTTTTGGAAGTCAGAAGAATAATAAAAAAGTTAATTATAAATGACTCAGGTTGCCCATGGAAGATGCAAATAATATTCTTGTTCACAGAGGGTTAAGTACTAACATCTAACAAAGTTTTATAAAATAATATCTTAAATTATAATACTTTAATAATTTTACTTACCTATGAAATATTTTGTGTAACAGAACCTCAATTATCCAAACACGTTTCCTATGTAAAAAGTTCACTCATCTACATAAATTTTTGTTAGTTGTCAATATTATCATTGGCGAAAAGGTCTAAGAGCAATGTATGTAAAGAGAAAGATTGAAAGACAAATACAGATTCAGAAGAAATTATATTACTAATGAAGTTGATTTATGCCAAGAATGTAGTTTATTGTATGTAATTATACAGCAGTTTTCAGTGTTACAGTAGATTATTTACACTTAATTAAATATAAAATTATAGGGCTGAATTTAATACAAAAATGTACGATAAAAATTGACTTGCTTACTTATAAAATTATGATATACATATTAATCATATAAATTTATATAGTAATTGAAAATGGACGGATTATATTCCGATATAATTCTGGACGGATTCCTTTCATTTGTTAAAATAAGGTTACTTTTTATATGATACTGTTACGTTCGTAACCAGTCATTCGAATCTCCCTTATTCTCGGTGATGTTATCTTAGTATTCTATATTGTCATCTTAAAGAGAATATAATAATCGAAATAGGGAGACTCAATAAAATGATTATTGAAAATGACGATAAAGTTGATGCCGCATTGCAAGAATTTTCAGAACAGGAACATTCTTCCCAATATACACCATTTTCATATACTCCCCAGTTACAAACACCCGTGACTCCAGTACTGGCAACGGAAGAACATCGACGGATCACTTGTCGCCATCTACCGTCCCCTTCGAAAATTGATCGAAATAATAAACAAATGTGAACTAGATCAGCAATGAAATTATCAAATGGACGTAGTAGTAAGTGCACCACGTGTTTTAACTTGTTGAGAAGAGCTAAATATGTAGTAATACAAAATTTAAAAAAAGTACACTTACAAATAAAACCACGAGGACTCTGACGCGTTATTTTAACACAGAAGGTGCCAGGCATGTATGACTCTTCGCTGTTACAATCTACAGCGATATTTTTGTCTTTATCAAATTTTTCGTACGCTCCACACAAATCTTCGCCTTTAGGGTCAGTGTCACTACTACATTGATAACAACGAATCGCTTGAGTGCCTAAAATTTATTTAAACGAACTAAAAAATCGATCGAAACTTAGTAATGTTTCATAACTAGACTGCGAAATTTTCTGCAGTAATAGAGATTTTGAAAGTGAAAAATTGCACAGAATGTGTATACTATGAAAAAATATAAAAAATGTTCAAAGTATAGTATTTTTTTTATAATACTTGACATAACAACTTTTTACTCAGGCTATACTTTCTTAACTATGTTTTCAAAAATATAAATTTGCACAAAACTCCGCAGTTTATTCATAACCTTAAAATGAACGAACCGATTCTTTATGTAAAATAAAATATGCCAAAGTAATTTTTATTCGAAAACACGTATACTTACCTACCACTGAGAATAAAAGTAACAAATTAACACTCGCGATCACATTTTTTACAATCATTTTGAGATATCTTTGGAAGAATAGTTACTTATTCATGGGCGTTGGTTACCATAAGCATTGACTAAATACACACAGATAGATCTAACATTTTGTAGGACTTCGCGTCATATGTTCTGAAATACCGATCGTGTAAAAAAGTATAGGTTTTGTTTTGGCACCGACGAGGTAATTTATTGCAGCATGTTGTCATTCCGTTATGTCAATGATGCCATCTACGATTTAGACCGGTAAGTATACGAATTATATTCAATCCACCTGCCGAAGTCGATAAAATCAAATTCCGCTTTTGTTATATATCCATATATACACTTCGCTAACGGTCTTCGTGCTTTAGTCCGTGATACTATAAAAGAGGGCGATAAGTGGTAAGCGGTAGAGCGACAGAAAATAAACTTAACCTATAGATTTATATAGAGTAGATCATACCGATAAACGGTGAGTGACAATTCATCGCTCAGCTGTGTGGCTTATTCCGTATAAATCTATAGGTTTGATTTATTTTCTGTCGCTCAACCGTCACTTGTTTTGCCGCTCTGTTGCTTGCCACTTATTGTTTTTCCGTAAAATCATAATCCAGACACGTAGTAGGAACTACCGGGTGCTACGTACCCATAAGACCACCAAAGTCAAGTTACGTTGGACATGGTTAGCCCGAAATGTGCTGTTGTTAAGAGAAAGAGAAAGAGAAAAAGAAAAATTGGAATTTTTGTTTTTAACGATATAGGCAAAAACCTGAACATTGTAAAATAAATAAACATACACATGTATATGTATTATATATACATATGTATGTTTAACTATTAAGACGTTAAATTTTAACTAATTATATATTTTTAGAGAGGTACGCGCTATAAAATCTCGAATTTTTATGGAAGATATATTACATAGTTTAAAACAGGATTAAGGAATATTTGTGTATAAACACCGATTATAAGGAATCAAATAGATGATCTGAAACGTAGACATTGGCTTGAAAGTCCTATCTTAATTCAGACCTAGTCTTAAAGTCTTAAAAGAAATGGGAATAAACGAGACCTAAAAATTCTAAGAGACATACGTATATTCAAAATTCGTCAGCGAAAGTTCCCCTTTGAAAGAGAGAATCATTTATGGTTCAGTTTCAGTATATTACAAGATAGTTTTAATATGTATTAACATAAAAAAAAAAAAAAAAAAAGAACGAAAAGAATTTATTTTACCAACTATTGAGTAATAACTCGCTTTATAAGCATTAAACCATTAAAGCATTGGAGATGGCAACATCGCGTAGCGATCGGATTCAGTCATGATACCGACAGAAAATCATATTCACTGCACACGTCTTAACAAATGAATACGAATATCCATTGAATGGCATTGAGGAAAACGTGAATGATTCCTGATCGTATATCGGAATATTCGTCATTTAATCATGGAAGAACGAAAATTTAAAAGCCATCAGACGTATCTGAAACATTTGACGCGTTACTGTTTTGTTTTTGTTCCGAAATATAGATAATGTTCTAACGATTATTATCGACGGAACCGATATGTCGCGATAAAGATAAATGTTATCCAAAATCTCGAATACGGAATTGACGTATACGAAAGAATATCGTAGCGTGTAACATGGAAAAATTCATCGATCAAGATGTAAATGCATATTCGCAGACAAAGATCTACTCGATAGATTTGCAAAGATCCTTGGTTGGCAAGACTTTAATGGAAACGCGGCCTTTGAAAACTATAGGCATCGGAATATCCGTGCAGATGCAGCGTCAGAGAGTGGTCCCGTCTATGTTGAGACACGAGAACGCTTTTCCGGTGACACGTAAATAAAAGTTCGAAGGTAAAGCGGTTGGAAATAAAACTAGCCTAGATCGAGGACTGAGGGGTAGTAATGCGAAGAAGAGGGAAGAAAGTCGGGAGAAGAGGAAAAATCGTTCCATCGAGGAAGCTGACATATACGAAGACTATCGCTTCTCGTTGATATATTCTCACCAGGGATTTTGCAATTTGGTCGCCAGTTAATTTAGGTCTGCAACGCATAAATATTTAGGTGAATAATCGTTCGTTTCGAGCAATCCTAATATCATCTTACATCGATACGAAATTGTCAAATTTAATGGTAATGCTTAATCGGTATTTGACTTTTATCAGACTTTTATATATCGTTAGCTATAATAATTGTTACGATCTTGCTACGAACAATCATTTAAACAATGTGTTAATAACGTTTAAGTATCATATTCGCAGAATGCGATAGACAGGATAGGTATGCAGCAACTGCTAGTATATACGACGAAATAAGGAGAGAAGCAGAGGAAAGAAATCATAGGAAGAGACAACGAAATAAAGACAAAGCTCGTCAGCGGTGGTATAGAGAGGAAGTCTCGAGAGGAAGAGATCTTCTCTCTTATTTCTGAGGTAGTCGGTTTTTCTTTCGTTTCGCTACGAAACAGACCGAGCACGTATCTCGTTAGCGAATCATTAGCAACTCTTCTCGTGCTGCAACTACCGTCGCAACAAATGCTCGCGGCTTGTTCTATTCCGTTCTCTTTTATCGTCTTCTTTCGTTTTCTTGTCCTATTTCAAAATATTTTGCGATCCTAATCTTTTTATACTTCACGCAACGTATTTCTGTTCTACAATTCTAACATTTACATTTTCTTTAGATCAATTTTTCTGAAACGATACTATTTGCTACAATACACAGCTACATAAAAGATATAACTTGGAAAAAAACGAAGCTGGCACCCCGCTGGGGGTAGCCACCCACATGCTATATTTATTTTTATTTTATTTTTTTTTTTCTTCACCAATAAAATATAACACTTTACCAAATGTCCATAAGGACAAATTGTAAAATAACCAAAATAAAATAAAAAAAAAAAGCAATACACAGCTCATTGTCAGCTCGAAAATATGTATATACACTTCTACACGTAGAGGCGATGGTAACGATAGATCGTGTTTCGACTTCATTCCTTTCCTATTCAAAGCATGGCGTCCATATTTGTTGTTTTGGCTGTCGTTCCGCTCTCGTTTAAGCCCCATCACCACCTTACTCTGGCTACCGAACGACTTTGGCAAAGCGTGGGTCGATTTCGCAGTAAATAACCAGACGATAACTCAGCGCTGACATTGCTACGGCACTTGCAACTCTTATCGTGTACATGACCGCTGAAAGTATTATCTCTTCACGAACTAAAGACCACGCTGTTCTTGTTCTTATCTTTATTCTTTTTTTATTGACTCGTGTCTATCCCTTCTGATAATCATTCATTTGTTTTTGTAATTTATTCAAAATTTAATTTTAAATGTGATATAATTAAAAATGATATTTCAGCGAGCCATTCGTGTGCAAAGCAATAAAGTCAAGGATAGTGTAGTGGCTTGAATATTAATCCGAGAAACTGTAGATACGTGGAATATGTGCTTGCCATGATGTTAATTCGTCGGATGAATCGTCCAGATACGATCATGGTGAACATAAGACACCACACATAACGTAGTAATGCAATGACGAACATCGAACAGAGTCAAGGACGAAGATTCGAATTTATAACAGCGACGATCGGCTTTTGGCAAATAGAATAAATTTGCAAAGTCTCGGCATTAGAGCGAGACGATTTTACTGGAGGGAAGCCGCATAATACGATCCCGGCTGAGATGGGTAGAGGGAAAGTTCGAGAACGGATCGAATGAAATTTGAATAAAAATACCGTTCTTCCTCGGATGGGTTCTCCGAGAAGGCAAAGTAAAGCACGGTCTTAGCCGCCAAGGGGTCAGTCGACTCAATTCCTAGAGGACGACGCATCGTATAATAGCTAGATCTTCCAATAGGCGGTACTAGCTTCCGGATCACGTACTTTCTCTTCGTTTCACTATTTCTTCGACTACCTGCTCTTGATCACGCTTCACCGGAATCTTGCGAAAACGCGTTCTCAGCCTTTTTATCGATTTTCTTCATCTTTACTCTCTCCCTCCCCCCTCTCTCTCTCTCTCTCTCTCTCTCTTTCTAACGGTGCTTTGTTAATCGATTGACCTTTTCATTCAATGTTTTGAAGTCTATATGTATAGGACAATGTTTGCCAACGAGGATACCTGATCGTAATGAAAGAAAGGGTAGACTTCGAAAAGTAAACAAAGATAATTCGTAAGAGAATTTCTAAATTTCGGATCAAAGGAGCCGATGATTATCGGCTAATTTAGTGGCCGAGATTGATAAACACTGTTAGTGAATCGTTCGTTGTGGCTGACATGGTCCTACGTGTATTGGGTATACGTGCCGTAGAATCGACCGTGAGACTATAAATTGTACTGGTTAGGCAAGAAGAAGAATAGATACTTTTAAAAGCCTTTGGCTATCTTTGGATATTTTCAAAGATTTACGAAACTAGAAACGATCTTGGTCGAATATAGGGTGGTAGTAAGCTCACAAATTTCTTTCCTCCTTTTTTTTCCTTTCTACGTAGTTTTGTAACTTTCTTCTCGTTACTCCTTTGCACTCACTATCCTTATTATCCTTGTTTTCTTCCCTTTTCTCCTCGTCGTCGTTTCTTTTAAGAAGCTTCGTAGAAACTCTTTAGCTCTTGATATTAAGCCAAGCGATTTTACGCAAACGACGGATCGCATTTTCCAAGCTTTCCATCGCGGAACGCAAATCAAATTCCCCAAAGGATTTCACCCCGATGCTACCAAACTTTGTTCCTGTTCTTTAGGAGGGTGTCGAGTTCCGTATTTCGCGCAAACTACCGTTATATATTATACATATGTATATACGCAGATATGCTGCATTCGCGTTCCATTGTTTTCCATTCGAATAATTCTTTAGCCTTTCATGACTCTACAATCGCGATAAAGAACGACGAGGAACAAAAAGAGTATCAGAGAATGATTAACGCAAGGAGAAAGCAGCAGATCGTCGATCCTTAGATAACACGACACTGCATTATGCGACGTATGAGTATGAGATGGGAGGAGGAAATTGATTTTGCATTACAAAGCCGGTAGTTCGTAATAATAGAGCGTGCGTTTCATAGGCGCAAGTACGACCACTTACCCTCTATGAATTGTCCAATTATATTATTATTCGAAGCGAAATCCGTAGTCGAGTATCCGACTGACTGAGACGTGCGATACGAAATACGTTCCATGCCTTGATTCGCAATATCAATATCAATTCGAATTTAAAGTAAACTTGCGCACGAGCGTTTGTTCTTTTTTTTTGTTCTCGTTTGTCTAAAAGAATTTGGCACGCTGTATGTGCGTTACGCGATACATCAATTCACGTCAGAAACGAAATTTTCTTCGTAATAGAAGAATACTACTGCTCACAAATACAACCCACAGTTAGTTGGATCACTTAAGATTTTTAATACTTTTCGTTCTTTTTACCGATCTATTTTATGCATATATTTGTCCAACAGATAGCGAATTGTTCGCGAATAACAGTATGGACCCGGCATTCTAACGAATGTGGGAAGGAGCAAAACGAATGAGGGGACAGATTCGAAGAGATTACAAGGTTGGCTCATAAATACATTAGCCGTGCTAATTGACGAATCGTTAATCTCGCTACGCGTTACGTCCGGAATAGTAACGGATGCGAACAATAATGTCTCGGAGGACCGCAAAATCGGTTCGGACACGCTTCGCTCTCCCACGCTCGGAAATTGCATCGACCTACACGCTCAACGAATTCCTACCAAACCCTCGCTACGTTGCGTTGGTCACAATGTATCAGGCAGATCGCCAAACGACTGCGTTTCTCCAGCTTTCTTGCTTCCTGTAGTATCCTGCGTCATTTTTATTATTATTACCTTTACTAATTTATTCTTTTGTTCCTAGGTATTTTAGTACAACTAGGTACTTTGTCCGATAACAACAAAGAAAACAACGAGTTTGTTGGAGTTTCCGTTTAGTTCTCTTCTTATCATCTCTCCCCTCATTTAGCGAGATACTTCTTTAACATCAATGGTTTCTTCTTTCCATTTCAGAAGTCACAAATGTGCGAGAATTACGTCAAACTTCGAAGATTCCGATATGACGTGTGATAGTCCGAAATGCATATGCCATTTCAAGATTGATATAATAATATGACGAAAACGAAAGAGCGAGGGAAACGTTGGTAACCCACACAGTCAAATGATCCTATCCATATTCGCGAGAACAAGTCGATCGATCACGATCGATAAATTACAAGGAGCAGAGCTGATTCAATTTGTTCGACGCTAGCTTGCAATTTTTCCGATCTCGTTGCACGCGAATGATTCTGCAGGAAATGCGGTTGGCATGAAAATGTCTGTTTACTATGTAAAACGTCGATTACGAGGACGCTCTTGCGTTTATTTTTCTATTCTTCCTCAAGTTTTCAAAGATACTTCCACGTAAGGGTTTGATTTTTTAACGTCGCGTCGGAACAGTTATCGTTAAGATATCATTGTTAATCGAAGCTTAGTTATTATACATTATTATAGATATATAAATATTATATATTATATATATTAGTAGATACCCTAATTTTTTTAAAAGATAAAACACGTCTTCTCTAAATAGTTACCGAAACTTCCGATTCGTATGAAATATACGAGGACCGACAACCATGATTCTAATCGCTCGATCGGGACATTTGAAATATCCAGGGGATCTCTGAAAGAATTATCCGTGTCTGAATATCGAAGGTACTTCGTTCGAAGTGTGTTGCAGTGTTTGCGATTCCAATATGACTGAGAGAAAAAATTACGATCAAGATGACTTCACGGATGGTTGTAGTTTGGAGGTAAGGTAAGGTTGCATTCGAGGCACCGATGGGTCCGTGATCGCAGTCGTTCGTCGAATACGAACAAGTAAATATTGATGCGCCAGTGCGATCCGATCGCCGTGTTGCGGGAATAAGTCACTCTGATGGTAGCAAATCCTTCTAAACTCTAAATTGGAAAACGTAATGGAACAACCAGGTAGAACGTCACAATATTCTGGATCATCGAACATGTACGTGCGTATCGTGAACGTAATTGTTCCAACTAGCTGGCCGAAACAAATCGAATATTTTGAAAATTCTGAACGCTTCAATATGATAACGCGATCATACTCTCGTCAATTTTTTCATAGATGTAATGGAATTTATCTTATGCTACCGATCGTAGATACGTACATATTAGATTTTCCTCTCTATATTGCCTCTTATTATTACGGGAGTACATCACAAATGCGGATGACATCTCGTCGACATGAAACGCGATCAACGCAACGAAGACTGCTTATCCATCTTTCACTATGATTGCGCTTCTTTCCCTCTCCCTTTCCTCCCTTTCTTTCTCTCACTCACTCTAACGTACGCGCTCGTTTAACCCAAATATCGAATGTCAATAAGAGAGAATATACGCAACCGGCGATTTTCACAAACATGGAATCGAGATATTCGCGTCGATCGATCTTCACTTGCTGTGTCTCTTCGCCTCTTTTTCGTTGGTTCCTTTTTTCTCGTAACGTCTCGTCTCGGAACGAAACCGAAGAAAGAAGAGAAAACGGAAGAGAAGAAATCGCAGAAGAACGTATCCAGTCGAAGTTGATAACGAATCGCACCGATGGGATAGAGTGCGGATTAACCGGCACAGCTCTCGACTTCGCTTAGTTACTGGCAACTTTGATCTACCATTCCGAATGCGTCGGAAGAGGCGGAAAGTGGAGGGTTCCGACACACGAACGGTTCGGTCAGAGTTCGAGGCAGCTTCGTCCAACCGATACTCTCCAAAGCCCAGTTTCCAAGCTTTCGAGATTCCATTACGGCTGGCAGCGGCGCGGCGGCGGGAATCAATATTTAAATTCGTAATGGAAACGCCTGGCTGCAATTACGGAACGCGAAGCTCGACTGTTAAAGCGGTCGAATTCTCGCCGTTTTCCTCGTCCGATCTCTACCGCTCACCAACATCCTTTAACTTTCGCTCCGGTTTCCTCAGATCGGTTTCTCTACGTTGTATCGCGTGGTGATACGAGCCGCGAGGAGCGAAGATAAACAATTTCGCGTTTTCCGGAATATCCGGAAAAAGAGGGAAAGGAAAGAAGAAGAGAAAGTAGCGACGCGTAACTGAGCGCCACTGGTCGAAGCGAGTTTGAGTTGGTGGTCGAGGTAGAATTGTGCGTGGATCAATAAATCGCACGTGGAATAGAACGGTTCGACGGAGACGCGAAGTAGAGAATAAAGGGAGCTTGCGAAGTAGCTTCGCTGGGAATTTAGGAACAACACGTCTGCCGATTTCGGTTATGAAAGTTTTGTTATCGCTGTGCTCGATCCGCCTCGTGGCGACGCGACACGCGATTACGCAAACTTACTCACATGCTTTTATACCTCGAGCTTTTATGGCGAAACGCATCGATTATCCAAAGCTCGAAATCTACTTGCAGCCAGTGAACAGCACACGTGGATAAGTCGATGACGTTTCCAGCGAAGCTTCGAATGGATCGTCGCGTCGCACGGAGTGGTGAGCGAGGGATGGTCTACGGGCAAAACGACGAGAAAGAGGAGGGCGAAAGGTAAATCGGGCGCAGCGGTCCCGCGAGTTTGCTCGTAAACGTCAGCCGTGCAACGTCCGAGAATCTCGAAATTCCAACAGTCGCTTGTATCCTCGACGGTGAAGAGAATAGACCTAGTTAACGCGAAGCTACGACTAGCGTTAATACCTCGGTTCTCTTTCGAAGCCAACCGTCTCTGCTCTCGACTTTGTCCGATTCGATTCTAGCAAACTGTTTCCTCGACGACTCGTAATCCCGAATGCTACCGTCAAGAGGGCTTTCCGTTCTCACATCGCGAAACTTGACGGCCAGAGTTCGCTTTCTCTCTTTTACGGTCACTTTTTCCGCTTGTCCGTCGATAGTCGAAAGTTTGGGAACAAACGTGTAACGTCGAGTTGCTCCTTTCGTTTCGAAATGGAAGTTGAAATGGAAATGGAAGCGAGGTCAATTCGAAGCTCGCGAGCGAACGTCCACGTTCCACGAATAGTTATCTAGGGAATAGCGTGCGTTACCTGCACGATGGGAAACTCGAATACTTCTTCGTCTTGGATCACGTCGAATCGAACGCGATCGAATACATCGAAATAAGGAAACGACGTTGCGAAATCACTTTTTGATTCCATGGGCCGACTATAGATTGGTTATCGCTCGAGAGTCTGTACCAACTACTGGGGCGAACAGGTTAGAGGCGAATGCATGTCGGCGATATGCAAACTTCCTAGGAAGATGGTAGGAAAAAGGGTGGAGATGGTGGAGGAGCGCAACCATCCTTTATGCAATTTACATGGATAATGCAAAGGGAAGGATCGTTCCTAGACCAACAGGACGCAACTGTCTCGGCCGATCCCGAACGAACCGAACGGTTGAAATTCAATTACAGGAATGGAGCTGAACGCGACCACGACCGTGGCCGCGAACACGGCCCTAGAGGCAGGAGAAATCTAATAACCAAACAATGACCAGTCGCTTTTCGAGGATAAGGCGCGAGTTTCTCTTATGCGGTTGCGGCTGCAACAGACTCAGACCGGTCGTAGAAGCAAACGTGTCGTACGTGGTACGCCGTGTGTCGAGAGGAAACAAGCGCGATACGTATTTTATTAGTCAACGGGGGCATCATATGAGTTACGTCCGGTCTATCGAACAGCCAAATTGCTGTCGTCGGAGCTCGCGAAACGTATACACATACATATGTATCTATATACATAGAATTTGAAACAATGCTCGAAATCGCAGACAGCATTATGTCGTCCGTTTTCTCTATTAACGCTGCCCCGCTGTTTACGAAAAAGCCGACCGATGAAAGGCGCGGCAGATAAAGGGGTCTCGAAAGGGTCTCGACCGAGAAACAATGAGCGTGCTTCAATTATCGCGCGTGTAAAAAAATCCGCTTATATCCTCGGCGAAACCGAGTATCGACCCTACACCCACCCTCCTGCCATATAACTTCGGCAAATAGCTTTCCCGCGGGGATTTTAGGAAAATCTGGAACACGGCCAATGCTGTTCCATCGCGTTACATCGCTCTGCCTGAGTTTATATTCCTTCCCTTTCTTCCTACCTATTTTCGCGTTTATTCGTTTGCCAATGCAACGAGTTACGCGCGGATCTGAAACAACTTTCTCTCTTTTTCTCTCTCATTTGCTCGTTCGGCCGCGGGTTTCCTTTTCCTGTCCTTTTCCTTCGACGATTTTCTCAAAGCTCATCGATCCTTCGCCAAGTCTCGTAGTTAAGCGCGTGCGAATTTCGAGAACCGCCCGAACCGACGAAAACGACTTTCTTTCTTTCGTCTCATCCGAAACGTTCGTATATGTACACACGTACACCGCACTATCTTCGTATTCTTATCGTTCGCGGAGACCATTCCGTGTTCGCGGAGAAACGAAAGCTCCGTTCGGGTATAGAAAAGAAGCGAATATACGGCTGTCGTTCGAGCGCGACCCGCGTGCGATTTTTTAACTCGCTTTGCTCTTCCCGTGCTTGAGAGCGACAAGCGGGATGTTGGGACAATGCAGCTCGTATTTCGTACGTTCTCGACGCTCCAGCAATGGATCTTGCTGACTCACACCGACCATTCAGGTTCCTAAGACAACGACACGGGGCGAGGGTTTTAAAGTTGCATTATTAATCGGGATAGACGACAGAGCAACGAGTCGAGTATGGGGAGCAGTTTTGTTTTCAAGTCTGGCTGTGCACGCTTCGTTGCGTGGGCGTTCGTTTAATTATCGAATGTAAATAGGTTCGTTAGGGAGACGTTTTTAAGCGGGTGCTTCCCCTATATTCGCTCGATGTTCTCGAGGCCGAAATATCTCGCCGGCGCGACCCTCGAAATTCCTTCGTCTCGCATACACGAAGATTTTGCAAATCTCAAAACCGCCGAACGGCAATAGGATCATATCCTAATTTGTCAACTAACTGTACATGACAACAGGTAAATCTGCAACAGCACTTTCAAGCTGTAAACGAACGAAACAAGCGAACGTTTCGTTTGTAAGAGTGACAAATCGTGCGTTGCCGAGATTACGAAAGGATAAAGAAACGCGATAAAACAAAGAATCCTACTTTTCTCTTGCGTTTCTTATCCGAGATTATGAAAAGCCAGTATAAATTCTCTACATCGCAAATATCCTGAAAATATCTGCGCAAAACGGAAGTTAGGTGGTAGGATCGATAGATCGTTGCACGCGGGAAAACGACAGAAGGAGAACGCGACGATTCACGGGTATGAACACGTAGCGGTCGTAACGCACGGACGAACGTCCGAAACGCGGCTCGTGGACTTCACAGAGAGATTTATGGAAGCGCGTGCGCGTCCCGATCCACACATGGACCGCGAATAGAAGCATCCCCTTGTTTTCCATGGCACATCGTCTTGTAACGTGTGTCCTGTCGCGTCGTATCGCGTTTCGCTCGGTTAACGAGTCGCTGCTTCTTCCGAGGGCGCATTCCAGAAAGACAGCCCGAAAAAAGAGGGAAAGAATCGCGTTAAGAAATAGAACGAAGAAAAGAAAGGAGAGGGAAGGAAAGAAAATCGAATGGTCGGTGTTGAGCGAGGAATTGGAGCGTCGAAAGGAAGAGCTGAACGGCGGAAGAGAGAGCACGGAAGGGAAGAGCGGAAGGAAGGAAGGCACGCGTGTTGGCTCGGAGTGAAGGGAATAGAAGGGTAGAGAGGGGGAGGGAATAGAACGAGACGGAACGGAACGGAATGGAACAGAACAGAACAGGAAGAGAACGAGAACAGAACGGAACGGAACGGAACGGTAAGCCAGGAAGGGACGGATAAGAGAGTTAGGTGGGGGTGTGGGGTTTAGTGAGTTCGGTGGTGGCGGCCGGTCAACGGGTGGCGAGTTCTCAGTCTGTCCTGCGCCGTCGAAACGAAGGAAGCGCCGCTCGTCGTCGAGCGCGACGTCGAGCGCGACGAGCCGACGAGCCGACGAGCCCGTGCCCCTCTTAGTTCGCGTTCGCTCGCCGTCTCGAGAGTCGCGTTTTCTCCTTTTGTTTCGATTGCGCGAACGCGCGCGCTCCTCGCTTTTCTCTTCCTCTTTTCCTCTTCCAGTTCTCCCAGTTCTCCCAGTTGCCTATCGATACTGATCACGCGACCAAACCTAATTTTTCCCTCTTTATCCCATCGAAAAATCTCGCCATACCTCCGATAATCTATTTCCTCCCCCTTTTTCTCTCTGTTCATCTCCACCTCTTACATACACACTGTCTTTTTCTGTTTTTTCATTTCTTTCCTTCTTTCTCCCACTCCCATTCTCTTTCGTGCTTAGCCTGTTTTCTCTACCACGAACCATTTTCTTTCTATTCGCATCCCCGTTTCTCACGCATCGTCTTATATTTTCTTGCTTGTTTCCCATGACTCGTGCCATTTCACACGACGCGATAGAAGCGAATGTTGAAGGCTGAATTTCTCCCAAAAACCATGAACGCTACAATGTTGGATTTTTTGCTACGGACTTGATCGAGAGCCGTGCATCGACCACCTTCGTGTCAAGGTAGGTCCATCGCTACGATTGCGTTTTCTCGTTGTTATGCGCGTTCACTCTGCTAGAAAATGTAGTTGGTGTTTTTTGATGGATGATGAGAGAGTCGGTACGTGTTACGGACGTCAAGAATCGACAGTTGATCCTTGACCATTGGCCACTGACCGTTGCGTTATTCCGTTGTTCTCGTGCCGCTGGCTGATTGTTAAACAAATCCATACGAGCAAACCTGGCGACGATTGGATCGCTTACTTTAAATCGTACTAACAATGGAACGTTGATTCGACATTTTTCGTGAAACTTTCAGCTTTTTTACACGCGTTTCACATTCGTTTCACAATGATTTTCATCTGTTTTCCCACGATTAAATCGTTTGTTGCGTTTGTAACGATCGACGAAATCGTTTAAAGCTTGGCGTACAATTTTTAACGAGAATCGTTCATTGACGTCTACAGCGCGACTTTAAAGTGCGTTTTTAGAATGGTTGTAATTACGCGAAATCATTTGCTTCGAGAAAAATGCCGCTGTGATTTTTATTCTCTTCGACTTCTATACGTTAGGATTTTGCTCGCGCAAAAATTGTATCATAAAGAAAACACTTTTGAGGGACAGACTTTTCTTCTAATAATTTGTTACGCGTGTATATGCATATATAAGTGTAAACTTGCCTCGACCAAATGTCTTCAAGTTTTTAATACGAATCTAATTAAGACGCAGAAACAAATTTAAAATGTAAAAATATACCGTGCTTTCGCGATTATCGAGAAAAAGATTATTTACATCGAAAATTTGTGCAATTTCCTATAGTATTGTAATACTAATTTGATCGTTTTGAACTCAGCAACAGACAGTTTACCTTACTAATTTGAAGATAAATTTACGCCTCGTAATCCGGTGATCGCATAGATGTTTGCGTACCCGTTTATGGTACTAGCTCGGCGCCAAGAAATCCAGGAAAAACTTGAACGACGGAAATTGTAATAATTTTCAATAAAAACGAAACCAACTGTTCTCTCTTTTTTCCTATCTGTATTTTGTCTTCCTAAGAACCATGCGGGAACGAAATCGAAGAACGAACTCGTAATCACGGAAAAAGAATTAAAATGACGATCATACGTAACACACGTAAAGGGAATGACGTTTGCCAGGGGAATTCGATGCTTACTGCTGTCGCATGCAATGAACATTTTTCCATGGCAATGTCGCGTTTGCGTAGGTGAGCCGAGTTTGAAAATTTAAAAAGATAGGTCGAGTTTTCTGCCGGAGATTCTCGGTTCCAGCGGGAATAAAACCGCATCGTTCGATATCGATACCGATACCGATTCACGGTTTCTGGTAAAACTGGACGCGTACAAACCGGTCAGATGCGCGAGTTTCCCTCCGATTTTCCGGGAGTTCGCCGAACCTGCGGTTTCCATTTCGCTGCATCCGCCCCGCTCTGTCCCTTCGATGCATCGCTGCACCGGCCAATCGGTCATTCTCTATCGAAAGCTCCGTATAAAACACTTGGATAGTTTTTCGCGGTCGATGAACGTCCGGCTCATCGTACCGTCATGTATAAATTTTCACGAATTCCCATCGAATAAAAGATAAGTAGGATGTAATAAGTAAGATAGAAGAAAGACAAGACGAGAAAGGACAGGGAAGTAAATGTGAAAAGGTTCTTCGAAAAACATAAAACGGTTTCATATTTAGAAACGTCAAAACGGTACGTCAGGTTTTTATTCCGAACGTAATTAGAGGTAAACTATCGTTACCTTTATCGAAATAAATTTGCAAACGTAGTTTTGCAAACTCGTGTTCGCTTCTTGTTGCTCCTTTAAAATCTGCCGTTTTTAAATTTAAGCGGTTCCTGCCTGTCACGAAAGTTCGTGCAAGAAAGGTTCCAAAGGTACGTGTGAACTGTATAAGTAGTACGAGTACGTCACCAAGTCGGTCGCGAGGGAGTAGAGGGCGAGAGAGGGGGGAGGGTGAGAGAGAGAGAGAGGAAAGGAAATAAAAGTCGCAAGGTACCACGCACTAGGCGCTAGGCTCCATCCTTGAACTGGGTCGCCTAGCGTGTCCTGCAAATATCGCTGCTTCGCCGACGACAAATACCGTCGGCACCTCTCATGAATTGCAAATTCGCGCGTGCAGTTTTTTTCATGTTTGCGCTGCCGCTATTGCCGCGTGGTCGAACTTCAATTTTTTTTAGAAAACAACGTATTCGATATAACGAACTTATTAAACCGATTTATGAGCCTAGCATTATTACAGAATCATTTTTTATTCTCTTCGTACTTTTCTTAGAATTCACAATATGCCTCGAATTCTATCGATTTCGATATTAGTTTCATGTAATATATTATATAATCAAACGATCGATTTTATCAGTTTCCTCGACTTCTGTCAGCAAAAAATTTTACCAGATGGCAGGTTTACAGATTACCAACGTAATCGAATCCCTTCGTATACCCTTCTCTAGTAAAAGGGAGGATCAATGGACTCGCGTAAGGTATCGTCTCGATGTCGTTTCCGGACGTTGCTTTTTTTCCCCTAAGGTTCTTCTCTCGAACAGAGATTCGTCGAAAATACATATTCGTATCGGACAATACCCTGAACACTTGCCAATTATTTGTCAAAATTCGTATCTAATGGAAACGAATTTTTAATTTCTACATTCCCGTAGGTATTCTAAAAACGTATCGATCTTTTCAGGTTGCGTGTAACGAAAGGTGGCAGGGATCGATAATACCAAGGAAAGCAACAAAATTTCATCGTTACGACGTCGGTAGCAACGGTTACGTTGACAACATTGGCGATAGCAAGAGTAACAGCACCAGTAACGGCAGAAGCAATCTCGAAGGCGGCGACAATGAACGCACAGACGAGGAAATAACGTCAATGCCAACGAAGTTTGTTCTAAAGTATTTATTCAAGGAAGAAGTGCCAAAGAACTGCGAAAAATTAGCTGTAAGGCGATAAACCGCGAAACTAAGAGGCTAACGGAGGAGAACAGAAGAATTGAAAGAAGGAGGGGAAAGAAGGGTGAAACTGAAAGGGGAAGAAGGGAAGTAAAGTGCGAAACGGATAAAAAGAGAAGGAGAAGGAAAAGCAGAGAAAAGGGGGGGGGGGAATGATGAGAAACAACATTCCGCGCGAGAAGGAAGGATCGCGGTAGGCGAAGGATAAAGACGTGGATCGGGCTGGATCCGGGTCGATCGGTGTGATGGTCTCGGGGTGGTGCCCGTGCGTGCCGATCGGCCGCCGGGAATCACCGGCCCAGCAGCAGTCGGCCTCCTCTTCGAGGAGCTTCGGAACCGACGGTGCGCCGTTCACCGTCAGCGCGGCCACCGATCGCGCAGAAATGGTCCAGATGTTTTATTACGAAAATCGCGGCAAATGCTGCAAGAAGCTTCTCCGATACAACGGATATCCAAACAAGGTAAGCGGATGTCTTTTTTATAGTCATTTCTACGCCTTAAGAGTTGTTACGATCACTCGCAAGATACGAACAAATATCTCCTTCACGATTTCATTTGGTTCGAAGCAAAGAGAAAATTCAGTTCTTGCAAAATGATGTTTTTACGGTGCCCGGTAAGAGTTTTCGGAGTTCGGAGAACAGAGAATGGTGAAAGATCCGTTCCAAGTTCAGGACGAGAAAGGTTCCAAGTATCCGAAAGTCCCTGGGGAAATAAATCGATTCGCTATCTGAATAGCCATTATGCGGACGTGGCATGGAGGCAAGTACGGAGGCCGGGAGGTTGGTAGGTTGGCTCATCGGTAACGCCAGCCGAAGCGTATACTCGGAGAACTCGGCCCCGGAGAAGACGAAACGCGAAAGAGAGAGAAGAAAAGAAAGCCAGGGGGAAAAGGAAAGTCGGTCCCTTAGCCGTGTTGCTCGTGGAACTGGGCTAATGTTTCGGAGTTTCAAAACTCGTATCGGCCGGAATTTTCTTTCAATAACCAAGTTATTATTCATCGCGTTCATTTATTACCTTCCTTCTGTCCTATTCCCTCTTTTCCACCTTTCGAATCTTGTCTCGCGCATACAAACGGCCAGCATTCTTTCGATTCATGGCGAATCGAATTTTCCTCTCTGCGAGGGAAACGAGAGATCGCGTTCGAACCAGAAAAGAACATCCGGCGTATTTTTACGAGGGGTTACTCCGATCCACGATCGCCCGTAAAATATCACATCGAATCATCCGACGAAAGATTATATTTTCGATCTTATCGCGTCAGCTGTTTAGCCTTGGTCGACCGAAAATTGTTCGCAGCCAAACTTTTCTTCTCGTCTTATACGTCGTGACATATCGTTGCTGTATGTCGCGATAAAATCCCGCACCGGAACGTTCGTTTATACGCGACAATGAACACGCACGGCGGGGAAATCGCAAGACGACCGGTCAATCCAATCTCATGTCTGCAATCCGTAATCCAGTTGGATGGTAATTCTTCCTAGCGAATGTTTTGAATATGGATGAGTATGATTTCCTTGGCTAATTTCGTTATCTGCATATTAAAGACTTCCTCAAGCAGAAGTGCCCTCCGACTTTTCATTTAACGAGAGACGGTCTCTTTTTTTGAGTAACCTGATGCGACCAAACAGCCGCCTTTCGTCTTTAGATCTCACGAGTTACGACGACGACGACGACGACGACGACGATGACGACGCGTCGCGTAGTCACGAAAATTCGCGTCAACCTCCAAATAATTTCTGTGCTCGGTCGTTAAAGTTCTATTTTGAGCTACATACTTTCGCTTGGAGAGACATGGATCGTCCAAGGAGAGCGACAAATACGGATAAAAGGGAAGAAAAAGGTATGCGTATTCGCGTGTACAGACGCACAGGTCTCCGCGCGGTTGAGCTTCGATAAAAGGCAACATTGTCTAGCACGATGAATGGCCTAGGCGGTGACCTCTCTGACTTTCAGTGTCGCAGACGTTCTTTATGTCGGCACGATTAAAGATATCCCGGATGAAAGGGTTTCGTTTCGTCCGCCGCAGCTTTCCCTTTTTATGCGAGACTGCGCCGGACCGACGAAAGGAAAAGGTCACGGAATCTTTCAGAAGGAGGAAAAGGTTGGAAAAAACATGGCCTCGTCGCAAAAGCTATTGCTTCTATTTATGAATTCATCGGCTCTTGTTTTATCTTCTCTCAGCTTCTCCGTCTTCCTCGCATTTAATTTTGACTGAATCGACCGATCTCGAATACATGGAAAAAGGGAAAATCATTTATCGGTTCTCTATCGTTTTTTCCCGTAGTTTTTGTCGTCCTGGTATGCCGTGCTTTGCTTTGAAAATGGCCACAGTTCCGTTCCGCTTTGCCACAAACGATCGCGTGGATGATAAACGGCAGACAAGCTTCAGGACTTGTAGTTTCGTCCGGCGGAGTTTATTTCGTTCGAGACAACGAGAAAATGAAATGCTTTGGATCCTCGTTCTTCGTATCGACTTATCCTGTGTCATAGGATACGTTAAAACGAGCGTTACAAAACATCCATCTCCAAATACGATAAATAATCGTTTGAAGACGATAGTGGGTATTTAAAATTGCTAAAAATACGATCAGTTTTTTCTTGTTTCAAAACGAAAAACATTGGAGGGACGATATTTCGAACGTGTATGTGTATGCGTGTGTGAAAAAGGAAGAAACAGCCGGGTTCGAATGCGGTATCGAGATCGATGAAACCGCTAGACTCGAAAAGACTGGTTTGTTCTCGAGCCAAGGAACGTTGCATAGCTCCGATAACGGTCCAACCAGCGGAGGAGTTTTCGGCTGGGTGAAAAACCAACGGCGGCAAAGGAACATCTCGATTCTTTCTCGTAGGATAGCGTGGGTTAGGCTAGAAATCGAACAGAGTTCGAGAACCAGAGTTAGGGTCCTTCTACGATACTATTCCTTTCTTCCTCTTTCGTTCGATGAGCACGCGAATCGATTACTCTTTTATCCCAGGTAATATCGTGCTTATATAAGGGAAAACAAGGTTCCTACGTCAAAAAGTACAAGATTTTTCTTTCATAGTACGAATTTGCCAAAAACTATATTTATACTTGTATCTTTCTTGCTATACGTTGGTCTCGCGCGTGATCGATCGTGACGGCCTCGACAACGAGACAAAGCATGCGACCGGATGATATCCGCTGTGACGAAATAAAGCGCGCACTGGTAGTACGATTAGACGAAGTAGCGTAGGTAGCGGAAGAGAGAGTCAATCGGAAAGGTAACGATACGGAGAGAGACGCATGATGGAAGAACGCCGAACAAGGGTAGGGAGGAGGATTGGAAGCAGTGTGGCAGGAGCAGGAACGGCAACCGAATGACTATGACGCGGCGCGGCGCGGCGAGGCGCCGTGGTGACGGAAGGATGGGGATAGGAATGGGAATGGGGTTGGGGGGCGGAGAGCCAAGGGGCTTGGGGTTGCAGGAAGGCAGAGAGGAGCTGGATCCAGAGGTTAGGACTGCGGGAGGAACGGAGATGGTAGACGGAAAGGATGTGGAGCGAGGAAACGTGGAACAGGAGAGGTGGTAGAACGGTATGGGGATTGAGAGAAACGGAGAGAGGCGAAAGAGGGAGGGTGAGTTGGGGGAGCAGGGTGAATCGCGGAAAAGAGGCAAGAGGGTGGATATTCCAGGCTGCACCCCGTGGCTGTCCCAGCGCATTGCCATGGCAACCGACCCTGAAACACCCTGCGGCCGTCGCACCATCGGAGCTTTGCTTTCCGATGATAGTAATAATGTATCCTCGCTTTCGTTGATGTAGGTCGCAGGACGTTACCGCGTTACCAACGGAAGGCTAGTTTTTTCATCGACATCCTCACCACCGGTCACGATTCGCAATTACTTTTTACGCTGCATTTCTCCTTCCTCCCCCGCCCCCCACTTTTACTCCTCTCGCCCGTTACTTCTACCTCTTACTCCAACTTCTTTGCCCTCTTTTTTCGCTTTTCTAGAATACCTATCTACGCTTTCGTACTGCTCACCGTATTTCTCGTACAGCTTCTCTCGTGCCTCTATCGACACGTTCTCCTTGCTTTCTCCGTTTTCCTCCGAATACAAGAAAACGATTTTTCACGATGACGATCGACTGCCTGACGAACATGATAACGGCGATTGAGAGAAGGGAAGAATCGTGGAAATGTTAGCACGGATATTCCATCGGGACGTCGATTGACCGCGTGTAAAAAACGGAAACAGAACGAGAAGAAAGGAAAACGAAGTTGGAGTAAAACACGACGTGTTTGTCGATGCATCGCAGCGAGTGGCGTCGGCGTTTTTAATCGGCGCCACTTGTTTCTAACGGCTCTCCTTTGTTTAAGTCCCTACACTGCGCTTCAACCCCACGATATCCCCAACCTCCGTCTCTGTCACCCGTCTACTCTATCCCGTAACCCGTTTCCTGTCACCCGTTACCCGTCACCCATCACCCATCACCCGTTATCCGTTATCTACTTCACGTTCCTGCGTCTCTTTTCACACCGTTCTTCGCTTGGCCCTCTGATGGTCAAGCGATCGAATCGCGACAAAACGTTATCGTAACTCCATTTTTCTTCCACTTCTTTTCAGCCTTGCATAAAATCGCAGAGACCAAAAACCAAGGACGAGTGATACCGTCATGAACGTTCCTTTACGCGGCTGATCGACCGATCGTAGACAAATTTGTCGTTCCGTTGTCGCGTTGCCGCCAGCGGGTCTTCCTTTTTCTTTCTTCCTCGACACCGACCATCAAAGCCGAGTCGTTAAGTTTGCTCGAGTGGCTGCCTAAAACGTAATTTCGACGCTAACGAGTCGACGATGCGCCGCTTAATTACTTCTGTGTACGAACTTCTTAACGATTAACGAGGACGGTTGTGAACGGTTGTTAACGCGTAAACGCGACGCGATAGTCCAACGGTTGCCGATTTGAGATACGGAGGCGACCTAGTGCTGCCGAATGAAAATTGAATCGCGGACGGAAGACTACAGAGGAGGCTGGATGAAAAGAAGCGCTCCCCAATTTAGGGGAAGGTAAATGCGAAAGGGATCGATCGGAATCGAGTCGAGGCACACTTCGCGGTATTTGTTCGACGAGTCGTTTCGAAGATTGATTCTTTCTTAAGGGTAGTACGTGAATGGAAGCAGAATAGCTGATGGAACGTAGCTGGTAGAGCCCGGTTTATCAAATCGGATATAGAGGAAGGGCAGATAGAAATTCGAATTACGATTAGTTGGTCCGATGATCGATAAACGAGATGGAGTCGAATGTTCGCAGGAAAATCTTCCACGGCTTACTCGCGACGAGCGAAAGAGAAGAGAAGGGAAGAGGAAAGGAGAAACGAGAAGAGGTCGTTACCCGTTTCGTTCAACGACCCCATTACGCGTGCAAGATTAAGCCCGTCGTATCTAATTAGGTTTGTAGCGTGGCAGGTGTAAAGTATTGCTGACCGTGGCGTCGCGTCGCACGGATCGGTGGGTACCGCGATTTCTGGGATTTCGTAGAGAACCGGATTTAATCTAGGTTGTACCCGTGTACAACCTAATATGTACGTGTACTTGGATATATATATATTATATATATAATTTACCTATATAATCTACACGTTTGTAGATGTATATACTTATATAACGTACATGTGTATAGATGTACATGTAGGTATATGTATATTTATCGTCCGGAACGGCATCGCGTTACCGGGCTACCGTTTTCTCGAGTAACTAACCCAGAAAATACCCGGTGCTTTGTCCTCGGGAACTCGATCGCTCGAGCCTTCGCTAGCTGCGAACGGAAAGGAGAGAGAAATCGGTAAACGAGAAATTCCTTGAGAAAATTCCTCGCCATTTCGAATTCTAGTTAAAATTCCGCTCGCATCGTCTCGCCAATTCTCTGGCTAAACTTTTCTCGGCGAAGTCCCGGGAGAAACGGGAACTCGCAATTTCTCAAAACGCGAGACTCGACAGACTTTGTTGGACCCGCTAAGTTTCATGTTCGACGCGTCACGTTGATCGGTCGAATTCATTATCGTGACTGTGGCTCATAGCTCGTAACTCATAGCTCGAACCAACATCGTGTCACCGCTTTTCTTTGCACGATTTGCTCGAGTTTGCGAGAGTTTCCCGATTCTTATTCTTACAACACCGTTGATATTCCACGATGGCGTTGCGCATCCAATCGTATTCAGAAACTAAATCGCGTGAAACTGCGAATTCGCGAGATGAGTCCATCTGATGAGTGCATTTGATCGAAGTACGCAACAATTGTACTTTTTATCTGGAATCGAGGAGGTGAACATCTCGAACTGTGCTTTGGTGTGTGTGTAACGCAAGACAGCGAACAGATATGAAGAAGCACGCAAAAAGGGAAAGGAGAATCAGCTGACAAATAAGGGTGACAAACAGATAGTATTAAAAAGATAAACGGGAGGGTTGGGAAACGATGCAAAGAAAGGGAGAACGATGAGACGAGACGAGGCACGCGCGTGGAGCCAGAGACGAGAATAGAGCGATCGACGAGGCAATGGACCGAAGTAGCGGATTATCGGATTAACCGGTAGGTATATCCGGTGTGCGTAGAACGGGCAAGGTAGTGGGCAAGGTACTCAGGCAAGCTGGTTACCCTTACTGATTCCGCGGATCGGATGGTGTATCGAAGGGTGTATCCCGTGTCGTATATCCCCAATGAGATCTCGCGAAATTAACTTACGATACCTGGAATTACGAGCTACAAGTTACGTAGGTATACGAGTTGGAGAACGAATAAACGCCACCTTTGCTCGGAACACGAGGTCGATGCTCCGAGTTCAGCTACGGAAAAACGAGCGAGAAGAACGAAGGGATATATTCAAAGGAGGGCGCTCGCGACGGAGGAAACGCCCGTAAAAGTATTTTCCGTTTTGTTCGCGAGTCGTGTTGCCAGAGAAATTACGAAGATGGCAGTTCGTTATTCGAACTTAAAAATAAGCCAGACGACAGAACTGATTTCTTCGATGATCCACCTCGACGAGCAAACAACGCTGGCCAGTGTGAACGCATCAATTTCATCGGTTTACCGAACAGGCGAGAAACTTCCCTATCAACTTTTCTCTCGCGTTCTCTATCTTCCCACGATTCGTTGCAATTTTGCCATTTTTCATTACAAATTCGTTTTACGAAAAAACCAAGTATTCGTACGCTATCGATAGTATTTCCATATCGACGAGATTGTCTTAAAGTATCGTAACGCGTAAGAAATCACAGTGTCGGTTTGCATTCCATCTATCCTAGTTGATACAATGTACCGATGGGAAGGAGGCGTGAAAAGAATCGCGGCTATAATGTACGAAAAAATCGGTCGCGTGAGGCATCACACGAGAGACAAGTTTAAAGGGAACGTGAAGGAGAGCTTAACCCCGGAAGGAGGATCGTGGCTCGCCCAAAGCGTTCCTTTGTCGCACGTTGGAGAAAACTTACTACCTTTTACGAACTCTGCTTCCTCTCTCTCTCTCTTTCCCCCTTTAGCTAACTCTCTTGTGCTTGCCCTGTTCCCTCCGATCCATTTCTTCGCCACTTCGTCCGATTTTCATGTTCAGCCTTTAATGTTCGTTGGATCGTGAAATTTCAACATTCCGCTGTCGTATCTCTTGTGGCGCAAAAGCATCGAATATGTTCTGTATGCCGCAGGTGCTTCTATTTCCGGAGGAAGGCTGGGCGAGAAGCGCGAGCAGTTCCTACTGGACTTTGACACCGTTTTGGTGGAGTCGTAGTCGATGCAAGGTAGTCGAAGTTGCTGGAACCAGGAGGTGAGTTTTGCGTGGTATCAGGATGGCTGGAGATGTCGAAGCGTTACACGTTGTCAACGATAATACCATTGTTACGACGTTAACGGACTCGTTAAAAGAGGACGCGACCGATGCACACGTACATCGTTACGACGTTTTGCCATAACCGTATTCCTGCCGGCAACGGAAATTCGTGCTTTTAGGTTACGTGGTTGGAATGCCTATACCCTGCTTGCCACTTTACCAGCCGAAGATTACAGGGACGATGCATCCGAAATTTCACTACCCACTTATTTCCTTTTCACGAACTACTCCTTTGTGGTCTCGGCTCATTTTCCACGCATTTCAACGCACCGCGACGTATGCGCCCTATTTCCACTTATTCCAATGTCTCGCTAATTACGGCTCTCCTATAATGTCATTATCCAACAGTTCGTCTTTTTCATTATTCTTGTCCTTTTTTATCCTTTCGTATCGAAGGATCGAGATGCGCGACAGGGTCAACGTAGTTGAGAAATAGTTGTGGAATGAGCGCTCGACTCGACGTCGCCCTCGATCCTCGATCGTCCGTCGAAGAACAGCCAATTACTTCCAAAACTTGTCGAAAGAGCCAATTAATCGAGAAACTGACTTGCCAAGAGTGTCGACTTGCGTGCAAACTTTCCACTTACCGTTTGAACATACAGATTTGCGAGAAGTTGCAGCCATACGATCGAGCGACGCAGGGTCAACTCTGATTACAGCTTATCGTTTGGAACGTATCCCATTGAAAATTACTTAGCACGCGTTCGCCTTGGAAAACGGTGCAATTAATTACAAAGTCAAACGGGGCAGTGTCGTGTGTCGTATTCGGATCGTTCTGCCACACTCACGCTTGGCAGCACTCGCGAGGCGAATTTTCCGAAATATTCCACCTGGTAATTTTGTGAGTCGCCCACGGCATGGCGGCCAGACCGCGCTAAGTCAAGACAAACAAACCGGTCCGCGGTCGGTGAATCCCCGATTCGAACCGCTTCCAACTTTCGTACGGGGAAGCAAACACGGCGCTATTTGCAAGTTCGGACCACGTTCACACGCGACACCGGTCAAAGCTCGCGATTACGCCCCGAAAATTCTGCATCCTCGCTCACAGTATATAACTGGCGTGTTGTTTCTTTGCCTGACCGAACCGCACACACATCCACTTTATATCTCGTTTCGATAATACACGTACAATAGTACGTACGTACGTGTAAAAAAATGTAATCGGCAGCGATCGACAAACCTTTCTTCCGTTCTTGAGCAAAAGTGTCGCGCGCGAAATCAACAACGGACGCGACGCGACGTTTCGATCGCGTTTGGGACAGGTCGACAAACGGCGCCAATTGAAATTCGTTCGTTTCATGTTTTATTGAACAGCTCGACGTGCAACACGGTAGCCAGCGATCGAAGCCCGAGCGAAAGAAATTTTAGTCGCGAAACAAGGAGAAGCGTGTGTAGGCAATCGATGCGAGTAGGTACGTAGGTAGGTACGTAGAGCTTGGCGGACAGCTCGAGCATCGAAAGGGTGCTCTGGCTCGGAACTTTCCTTTGTGAAGCGAATCGAGAACCGGAGGAAAAGTCAAAGCACCAGCCACGGTGGATTTTAAACCGAGTGTTGGATCCGCCGCACTTCAATGGAGAGCGTTTAAACTTTTAATGATCGTCGCCGGCTGAAGCGCTTGCCGGAATAAGCCCCTCGAGTCACCAGGGAGGGTTGCCCTCTCCCTTTTTCTCTTTATTCCTTTTTCGCGCTTCTCGCTCTATTCCTCGCTTATCCTTCATTCTCTTCACACCCTTCGCCCCTGCTTCCGAAAACGGTCCAATCCCTTCCTTCGCCACTCTTTCCCTTTCCAATTCCTCCCCCTTTTTTCCAACCTTTCTTTCCTTATTAATTATTCTTGGCTCGTTTCGCGCGTACGACTCCACGCCCAAGTAGCGGCACGCTTCGTTTCGCGATTTCTCTTCTCCTATTCGCAATGTACCCCGATCGTTCTTTGGATCATCCCTGCACATATTTCGCTCGACTACATATACGCGAGACCTCTCGATAGTTTGCTCCCTAATCCAACTATAATATTACAAGTGATATTTTACAAGTCACAAGTTACAAGTTATTGGTATTAATAATTAGAGTTTGCTCGCGAAGCAAATGAAATTTTACAAATTATTTCTTTAATTTGATATCGCCTTCTTTCATCGTTGGTCAGTATAACGTTATCGCAACGACATTTTGATCCTTGTTGTTTCTCACTTACCGTTCTCGATAATCGATTTTCGGACCTTAGGCCTGGTCGAACAAAGTAAACTTCCTCGTTCAATCTGTTGTGCGTTTATCGCTTCAAGAGCAAAACGTTGTAACGATCGTATCAAAGCATGGCAGAGAAACGCGACGGTAATCGTATTACTGATTCACGAAACGATAAAGCGCTTACACAGAGAATCGAGCGGTCGCATGTTTTTTTTACAACAAAGCTGCCCGTCAGAATTGGCAACAGCTGGAATTGCAAAATGTTGATGTACTACAACCAGCTCTATATGTTTGTCCTTTTAATTTACCTAGCCAAGGCTTTAATTTATCATGGCCGGTCATCGCCACTCCCGTTTGTTTGATACGACGTTGGGATACGGATACTTGCGAAAGCAACACAGTGAGATCATAAAGTATCAACTAAGGTCATCAACTGATCCAGCCAGAGTGAAGGCTACAAGATACATATTCCGGGCCTACGCATACATAAATTAACTTTTGAAGTCAATTTTAATCATCGTCCGATTTTATGATCTCACCGTATCCCTTTCGCCTTCTATACTTGTGCACCGTACGCACGTACCGTCCGACATATTACGATTTTGGACAGGCAAATGCTTGCTGTGGATAAACGTTGCTGCATGCTTTGCTGGTCTCCATCGAAAACTTTAATCGAATGCTATGCGTCGTATAAATTCAGAAAAATGGCAGGCGTGGTTAATATACCGGACAAGTTCATAACGGTCTAAAATGCATTTTCCACTTTGTCGCATCGTCGTTTCACGCGTATCGTTCGGTCAACGCGTTGCTCATCGAATTAACGTTGTTTCAGGTACAGCACTCAGGCAAAAATGGTAGACACAGGAACGGGCACGCTTTATATTATCGGCTCTTTCAAGAGAATGACCACTGATCCCGATTTCAAGGTACATACCAATTTCCAATCTCTTCATAACCGAATCGCGCTAGTCGGAACTTTAAGTTCCACGTGTGTGCGTTTCCTCGCTAGAAATGATCGAATGCTTTAGTCGGAGCAAGCGAATTATCAAACGCGATGTTACACGCCGTAGGCCGTAATTCGTGATACAAGCGAAGAGTTACTACCTTCACTTCGCCTGTACTGCGAGTTTAGACATATAGCGGATGTTAGCAAATGTGAACGTTGGCCATTTCTTTTTGTCGTCAGTTGTACCTGACGTCGAACGTGTCGTCGAGCGACTTCAACATGGGTTATAGTATGACTGGCACGTTGGAGCGTGGCTGCAAGAAGACCAACACTTTCCAAATGACTCACTTTGCGGTGATTCGTCGACGAGACTACGAAAAGGCCTACGAAGATTCGAATCCCACCTAGTGCCCGTCCACACCCACGCTGTCCGAGTGTGGGGATTGCGAACACTACGCGTAAAAGGAAATGGGTGTTAACCAAATCACGCGCGCGGCTTCCCTTCTGATTTATTCTCGATCCGGAACAAACGTTCCCTTGGAAAGAAGGATCGCTTTCCGCATCGAAGATCCAGCAGATCGTTACGCGGATTACATCGTGGTTTTCAAGTGGGTTGCTTATCGATCTCGTTAAGAGCGCGGTCCTCGATGTTTGACGTCGATCCTCTTGAAATTCACGAAAAAAATATGGAAAACTAGCGATCAAGGCTGCAATCGAATTCGCGACCGATCGGTTGCGTTACGCGATACCTGATACGGGACACGCGACACAGGATACCCGATACGCGATACGAGAAATCGAGGAAAAAGAACCGGGCGATCGGACACCCGACAAACGAGCAAAAGCCAACACGTCCAAAGGTAGCGTTTAAACTTAGGTCGAATTAAGTAGTTTTTAACTAGTGGCGAACGATACGGAAGTGGAGTATACAAAAGTAATGTGATCGAAGATCGAGAAAAGCATTTTCCAAAGTATTAGCATGTAAGTTGTAAATCTCGCAGGCGATAAGTTTTCCTATGCGTCCTTCTTTCGTGGACACGCGCTGCTCCTCGTCCACCGATCGATTATCGTCATCGTTATTACTGACGCGCGATCGAGCTTCCTACGCTTCCCGTTCCTCGAGCTTCTCCCTCCTCGTGCCGTTCCGAGGACCGGAGCTCGCGGGAAACTTTACCCCGTTAGTCGCGCGCGCTTCCACCCAACACATACACATATGTATAATCCTCTTGGCCAGGGTCGAGGATCGTTGTCGTGTAGCGGCCCAACTTCGAAGCGATACTTATTTTTGTTAAAGAATAGAGAGACACGGGGCCGTAACACGACGCCACGTATCCCTCGATCCGAATCAACTTCGAATGATCGCGTTCAATGATCGCGAGCCCGGTGATTTTTGTACCTTCGGCTTTGCTCAACGATATCTAGCTGATACCAAATGCGAACGGCATAGACGTAAGTTACAATCGATCGTAAATTAGCGTTTATCGACCAATAGAACGCCCGTGTCCAGATAAGTTTCGCTTTAAACATACCTCGATGGATACTCGTGTCTCTATAGTCAAGATTTTACGGCGACACCATCTTTTTTGAATAACCGAACAATGCTTCCTCCTTTTCTACCTTTCGCTCTCTCTCTCTTTCTCTCTTTCTCTCCTTCTCTCTATCTCTATCTTTATCTTCTCTCTCAGTTATGCTTTTTCACCTTCTTGTTATTGCTGTTCGTTCTTTCCTCCGTACTTGGATGTAAACAATCTCTTCGCGTCCGTTCCTCCTTCTATTTATCCAAACGTAGACTATCGCGATCGAACCCAGTATGATTCTACGTGGCATTTAGTCGTGTGCTATTACGCGTTACAGGGTTTCAAATGGTTTGTCGCGATTCGGCGGGGATGAGCGAGCTGTTTACCGATTGATCGCTTACCCTTCCACTAAATTTCAAATTATCCTTGTCTGTCTTTTATTCTTATCCTTCCTGTTCAAGGAAAGTTCCTTCGTTAAGGTTTCTTGCAAAACGACAACTTACAACTGTGGAAAATACACTGATATCGTTTCTCGTCGACTCGCGATTCACCGAATAGAAAATCGCTACGAAAACAGCGTACAAATATTCGTTTAAAAGCTAAGTTAAAGTTTCGAGAAAACTCGATCGATGTCCGTAGGTCGTAGACAATTAGTTTAGACGTAGAAACGTAACGCTTCGTCTAGCAGATATTGTAGTTGTTAGATGTAGTCCGAATCGCTGATAAGTAAAGGCGATTCAGTCGTAGATTTGTTCAACCTTTGAAAGAGACTGGAGAGGAATCGATCAAATAGTCGTTAGATATTTAAGCTCGCGCATGATTTTTCCTTTTTGTCGCTTTCGTCGTCCGATAAACAGATAAAATAGAGAAGTAATCCTCGAATAAGCTCGCCACGTTGATAGGAAGAAACGAAATCAAGTGCTAAATTAAATTTTTATCTGCTTGGCGAACAAGCTCTTCGAAGATTACTCCATTTATTGCTATTACTATTATTGGTATATATTTTTTCCGCGAGATTTATCACGATAAGATATCGTTGATTGGAGGCGAAGGCGACTCTCGAGTCTCTAAATTCTAGATAGATATCTGCACGCTCGTAAAACGGTAAACATTATTCTCGCTTATCGACACAGTCTTGATCCTGTGTTCGCTTCTTTTTTTCGATATTTAGATAGCTGATATTTAGATCGGTAGATAACGATTTAAGTGAACGTATACGTCCGATATCACGGTCCCTCCTAACTACTTAGCAGTAGCTTCGACCCACCGTTGCATGCTTTCGTCTAATCGAAACGAAAACGGCGGTCCATCCTCGTCGGGTGCACAACGGGTCTCTAGTCAGTCTCTTTTGATCTTCCCCACTGTCGAGATTCCGTTTGAAATCGTTCGAACAAACGATATGATTCTTATCGTCGAACGACGACGCATCGTAAGATTCGAGTTATTTTTCCATCGCGAATTCTGATCTTAATCAAATTGAAGATCCTAATAGAGAAATTATCGAACGATTGAAACGGAACGAAGCAAGGGGCTAGATGTGTTTATGCTCCTAAAGTAGAAAGAGTTAACAAAGTAGACGTATATCATGTAGTGGTCGTAGAAAAGTTGATGTGATCGTTATCGTTGTCAATGTCATCGTCATCGTCATCGTCATCGTTATCGTCATCGTCACCGTCATCATCGTCATAATCGTCATCGTAATAGCCATTAGAACCGTCATCGTCCGATCAAATCCCATTCTGTAATTCCTATTGGTCCGTTTTCTTTGGCGTGTTTCACCTCGGCAGTCTCCATGGCGAGTCCACTGTTCTGGCCTTCGTCGATCTTACGATCACGTCCGAACGATAGGTAAATTTTATTTTTTCTAGATTCTAGACGATAGAGACGAACGATCGACAGAATCTCGTAAACCCGCAGCACGATGTCGACGGTAGTCGATTCGCCGAATGAAACGGACCGAATCGACTCGGATCGGATCGGATCGCGAACGACTGATCGTCGCGGTGACGAAATACCCTCGAATTCCGCTTGAAACACGGTAGTCGAGCTTTGCCACGTAAGCATAGTCTTTAGTACGCTAAGTAGTAAGTAAGTGCAGTACTGTAAGTAAATGCGGTCGATCCGCTGCAAACAACATAAAACAGCAAATACGTAGAGTAGTAGTAGTACATAGTACATAGCTAAATGTAATCGGCTTCTCGCCTCTAGTCCGGTTTCGTTCAAAGCTTCTCATCCGATTTGTCTAGTCTAAACGCTCTACCTCTTACACCTTCGTCTTCATCTTCATCTTTGCCTTCGACTTCATTCTCACCCTCCGGCTCTGCTTCTCCTAGTTCCGTAACTTGTACAACTATCGGCAATCTACACCACTCGTAATCAATGTGTAGTCGCTTTAGAGAGATGTAATGGTAGAAAAGCCTGCAACTTAATCTTACGACTATCAGCAAACAAATTATTAACTATAATCGTATCGGTCTTAAAAATGCGAACAAGAGGTATTCGTATTCAAAGCTATGGCTGTGATCCTAATTAATCGTGAACCGGTTCGTAAAAACTATATACATATACGATGTAAGTAGGTTACGACGACGCATGTAGCGACAAGCGACGCGATATTTTGCCAAATCGTTGCGTTTCACGCGGGCTTGCGTTTTTCTTCCGCTATTCCGAACATGTACATATTCTACATGGACTCGACTGCGCTCGAGGGAACGCGTTACGTTCTTAATGTCCGGTGCTAAAAAGTTGCGTGTTCTTTTCTCGATCGTTTCTCCGGTAATGTTTCTTTGTTCACCAGCCTGCCCTTTCCCCGGCATCGAAAGCAGCGAATATCGTTGCCGTTTAGCGAAGATCATGGTCGTTTCGTGAGAATCAAATGGTGGCAACGACGACGTCGTCGACGACCACCGCACCCCATGGCGAATCAAAATGGAGGAAAGGAAAGAAAGGTGAGGTCACGTGCACCTCTTCTGGTCTCTCGCTGCTCTATACGAAATCAAAAATCGAAAATTTCTCTAACCATCGTACCGAGCGTGTAGCGTTTGCGAACGATGGATAGAGCAATTTTCCGCCAATAATCAAATCTAGCTCGCCGTGCGAGAAATTGTTGCTCACAAAATCGGAGACTTGGTATGTATTTTCTATAAGCACCGCTAACGCGATTCGATCACGTTGTTCGATTTCTGTGGAGTATTGCTCGTCGACGAATCGACGAGTCGTCGAGCCGATCATAGTTGCCGGGAATAAGCGGAACGAATCGAGTACGAGTACTGGTGCGACAAACGCATCGATGTATTTTCACTACAGTCCTGTCTACAGTCAATTCATTTTGTATTTATACCTAATCTATGTATCTATCGTCATAATTTATGCCGAAATAAATGTTACATTTACGCACAGCGGAACGATCGCCATTTCGCTATTCTACCCTCTCTCATATACGTGTATATCCCAAACCTGTTGTCGCAACATGCATATTCAATCGGGGCGAAGCTTATTTCAACAGCTGGAAAATAAACGAGTCTCGGACTGTCTGAAATTTTTCGGCGGTTTCTTAACGAGTGAAATTATCAACAAAATTACCAACGGTCTATCGGTTAGCCAAAAGATTTAAGACGACGTAAGGTCAAGCAGATTACTCCGCTCGCTCACAGTCGCGCGATACTGTATTATCGTATATCAATGTTTCACAATCGCTTTTCGGCTGTGATAATTGTTAAGGTTATTTGATGTGTGTGTATACAAAGAAACGCGTGGATAAATTGTAAGGTATTGTAAGTATACATATATTGCGAATATTAAAGTACAAAGTGTGCAATACAATGTGAGCTGGTCCAGATCCGCACGCTAGCAGTGTTACCCTAAGACTGAAAAAACCCTGAAGCCAATGTTGCATATGTACCGTTTATGGTTTGTCTTCGACGCAATCTTTTGTCTATGCGCTGTCGATGACTTCGGTGCTTGAGAAAACTAAAGACCAAATGTAGAGTTTTCTTAGAAGTGGCGACCACTTCAACAATAATAATAATTTTTACAATAACTAAATAACCTACACCCTCCTCTATTAGAGGGGGTGGTCTGTGTGTCGATCACCACGATATTTGATTCTTATAGTTAAACAAAAAAATGTTTCGTGCTGAAGTTGAATACGAAACGAAGAATTTATTAACCAAAAAAGACGATTTTTATGACAATTTAAATCTTCTTCTATCTACTTTATATTCTTTGTTATTTCGTTTCATGTCAGACGGTTAAGACGAACGATCAAATGTTCATGATCGAATTAACACGGTTCCACAAATTTCAAAAGTTCACAACAGAGGAGGGAGGAAAGTGACATGAGCGCTAAATAAAACGGTATACCCACGTATTGGCAAAAGACATATGGAACGCGTATCGGTCATTATCATGCATTAAACGCGAACGCAAATGTACCGCGAACAAAAGTTCTCTCAAACGAGTACGATCTAGTTAGCGACTGTCGCGCAATTATCGGACATTGGAGCGAGTATCTAATTAACGCGGGCGCCGATAGCATTTGCAAGCTATGACGGGACATCGGGTGTTCGCTATAACGTACACGGGCAGCAACACGTTATTTCGACGCCTCTAAAGCTTCGTCAAAATTTCCTATACAGCGAACTGGTCGCAGTTTCTATCGCAGCTTGAAATAACTTTATTTCGGCTCGGATGGCGGCTCTAATTGCATCGTTTACAGATAATGCGACGGAGCGAGACGCAATGAATTTAAAACGAGTCTCCCATAGGTTGTTCTGACACTTACAACGTTACACTGTATAAACATTAGTCGTGTCTCGATAACGCAATCAACATTTTTTCGAATTGTAAACTTCCTGCAACACCATGCACCAGACAATCCGCGTCTGTCCCAACAAGCAGGAAAACCAAAAGAATTTACGGGAAACCAAAAGTTCGCAAACTGCCCCTCTCGTTGTTTATTCCTCGTTTCTATTCCTTTCTCGTCCTATTCATCGTTGCCTTTCGGCGAGCGAATTTCCAGAAGCGAAGATCCCGTTCTCCTTCTTGAACCCTTTCGTTTTCTCGCAAGCATTAAACGACTGCCGAGCGGCAACAAAGGAGGGAAGGAAACGCTTAGGTTTAACTGGTTTCGGCTTATCTCAGAGTTTCGCCGTATTTAAGGAAAACACGAGCAGAACCACGAGATCGTTAGGAAAGTTAGCTAGAGAGTACAATGTAACCCGCGTGTTGCAGGCAACAAGAATAAATACGGTCTGCCGACAGTTTAGTCTCTCCCTTTCTCCTCTCTCTCTAGCTTTCTCTCGCCGTTCCAATTGTATCGGATTGTATCGCACCACCCTCATCGCCTCGCAACGTCTCACGATACACAACCCACTCCCGCTCCCAATACTCCCTCTCATAGCAAGCGTTTCTCTTCCGAGTGACACGAATCGAAAACGAGCGAAACGTAACCGTATCGAACTCCCCTCTGCAAAATCGATCGACATCCCCTGCAGCCACGTAGTTTTAGATATTTTAGCTAAGCAAGACCGATACTCGTGAAACTTACCGGCGAGACAGCTAGAACGATCGACATCTAAATGTTTATCGTGCCGTTTTCGAAAAGCCGAGACGATCGAGTTGCAGCCAGATCTGCGAAAGAGCATAGCTTCTCGACGATTAATCGCAAGTACGAAAATGAAGCGCGCCCCAAAATTCTCGTTTCGCCTTCTTCACGATACGAAACTGCTCGCAACCTCGATCTCGCTTCCTTTCCAGGTCGTCAATCCGATCCACGTTTTCACGAAATTATCGATCTACGTCTGGTCATCGTTTGGTTTCCGTAAACTCGGTATGCGAAGATTAGTTCGTCTTGCAGTAACCACGAAGGTGAAAAGACATACTATTCACCATTTTGCTAAAAATATCTTCCACAATTAGTCATTAAGAGTAATGTGGTTATCTGCTCTGCTTGAGCCGATACTAATACATATATAATCGTTTCTCGACCGTTCGCGGATTGACGCGATCGCGAGGAAGCGCGTCAACGGTAGTTGTAAATTCCCGTTACGATTATACAATCGACGCCACGAAACTGATCGATCTCCTATTTCGTTTAGGACAGTAGAGATGGTTGAATTATTACAACACTTGATTAACAGTTCAAAGATATTATGTATTTCCAACAACTTGTAGACAAGATGCTTACGCTCGGTGCAGGTGTGTAAGTTAGAGAGATGCCTGATCTAAAGTCGTTGAACCAGTGAAGTTCGGTGACGATGTTGTCGCAAAGGAAAACTCTTGCGCGCTCACTGATCGCTTGCGGGCGGAATCTCGTGAAAGATTGGGATACTCACGTTTCCTCACTTTTTCACCTGATTGAGCAATAACCATAAGGAACCTCTTGACTCGAAGGTGTTTTATGCCAATTAACGGCCTTAAAGTGAATCGAAAAGCTTCGTTTTATGACAGTTCCTTAGGATTATTACGTTCCGCTTAATTCTATGCGCACAGCTAGCGGCCATAAAGAGTCACAATAATACCTCTGCGAAATATTTTGACGTTCTTTCTCAAATTTCTTTCCAACCGAATACACTTCGTGCCAAATTCCGTGTTGATTTTCGGCAAAGTTTTCTTAATTGTAGGTTCGTGTAAGTATAAGATTCGGCATTAGAATAAATATATTTAGAATACGATAAATCTGCTATCTTTTACTCCCTTTTTTATTCGAATATCAAAGATATTTCAGAAACATAGTCTTAAGCTTTCCGTACACTTCCGACTAATTCGCCGATAAGAAATAATACGAAAGAAAATAACGCGAAAGTCGTCGAAAATAGGAAGGAAGGGAAAGATACAGAAACTATCTGGTTGGTTCGTAAAATATGCAAACGGCAGGTAGCGCGTTCAAGAGTAGCGCGGTTTGAAAGACACGTACCAGTCCAACGATTCTTGAACAACGATCTTCGCGGAAGCAACGGCAAACGTGGATACATTTACGGTTTATCCGTGACGTCGAGTTTACATAACACGTGACCGATATGTTCGCTGGATAACAGCCATCGATGCGGAATTTTCATTGGTGGCTGAAAAAACTGCCTCGAGATGTCGAAACGAAGAGGCAATGTTCGAGTTTGGACGAGGTTAGGGAAACGCCAGTTTTAAACTTTGCTCTCTTCTACTCTTTCTTTTTTCTCGGCGTAATTTAATTAACGCTGCCGGCGGGAAACAAAGCGACGAGAAAGCTCCGCTCTTCCCGCCCTTTTTATCGCAATCTCGTCTCTGAAATATTCTTGAACGATACTTCAACTTCCCACCCCCCTGTGGCATGGTCCAATTTTGAATTGCATTAAGAGCGAGAAAGCTTTTACCGACAAACCAGACGAAAAAATAAGGAAAAACCAAAAGTAGTCGTGGAACTTTGCCTAGCGATCCGTGTTGCAAACACGGATCGAAAGACAGACATTGGAAACGCGAATCTCGAGCGTTGCTCGATAGCGCTTTGCTTTCACGGACTAGTAAAAATCGAATCGTAAACTCTGGAACGTTAACGTTTCTCTTCGTTGTATCAAAGGGAATCGCCAATCTAACAGACACCGGTCGTTTCAAAAAATTCCCAACTCGAACGCTTTCCACGTTAAAAAAGGAAACTTTCGACCAAGTGCGTGTACACCGGCGTACAAGTATAATAGGACGGGAGCGAGAACTGATCCCAAGCGATATAAATTTTCGCAAAATGAGAAGGAAACGGGAGGGAAACAGGATCGTTCCGCGAGGAGTCGGTTACTATTGTTGGTATTATTGCTTAGGCGTCCTTATCTTTAAGAGTGTACGTGGACCGAATAAATAACGTTGCTCTGCTTGCACGTAGCTACGGCCGCGCACAAAACCACGATTTTCTTTCTCCTCTCGTGGATGTTAATTTGGCGAAAATGAAGGGACAAGGAAACCGCGATATATCGAGAGGAGAAAGAAACGCGCGTAATCTCGGGAATCATAGAGTTCGTCAAGGAGGAAACGAGGGAGCGAATTACCTAGTGCTTTGAAGACCTTCGAAACTAACGGGACGAGCAGACGAGAACCAAGAGGGTTACCCAAGGGGATTATCTTTGTGCCATTAGCTTTGGATGCGACACCAGGGAACCTCGAAGATTTCGTATTTGCGTGTACTGAGAAGCAAGCGCCTCGAATATACATATGTATAGTTAGGTGGTTCGAGTGTACGGCCACGTTTTAACTCGTTCTAAGAACACGATGGAAATTCTTGGCTTCTCGTGCGAAAAGATCGATCGACCAATTCGGTCAACTCGCTGGCTCTGTTAGCTTGGCGAGAACCATTTTTCGATACGTTCTACACGTGTTAACGCGGATCGATCACGCGCTACCAAGTTTCAACGGCAATTATGACGCGCTTTGATCACAAGCCTGTCACGCGACCGTGAAGACTGTTTCGTAAAGTGGGAGAACAGCTTTGTCGGTTACGATACGTACGCACGCGAGACACAACTCGCAACGCGCAACAGATAGCGCTATTTATGCTATAGCGCAACTGTGAATATCTCACATCGGGAATAATTTCGGCAATCACGATTACGTACGAGGAATTCTCGCGTGATGCGACGGAATATAAATTTGAGGTCTCTGGCAAAAGTTTGCGCAACGCAGACGCGACCAAATGTCATCAATGATATACGCGTCGCTATTGAGCTAGTGAACAAACTGTCCCAACATAAGAATCACGATGTTTAAACAGACAAACGAGCAACCCTCTCGATCGAGCCAAGCGATCCGTCGTTGCCAGTTCTTTCGCGAGACTTTCACATCTAGTGAGAAAATCATAACTTGACGACAGATCGCAAGGTAGACGTAGAACGTACATTCGAAACGACTGGCGTGCATTTGCAATGGTAATCGGAACAATCTCGAGAATCGAGTCGATTATGGGAAAGCAAGGCGAGAGAACTTGTTCTTTTTCTCGCGACTCAACGATCGATCGATTAGTCGGAAAAATCAATATTCGATCAAGTGAAGTAGTTCTGTTTGCACCGATTCCGACGACACGCGTTTCTTTCATGTCAGATTTTTTTCGGACAATGGTATCATCTCACTTGATAACGTTGGAAGCACGCCGTCGTGTATTTAAAGAATAAGTTGTTACTGGCACGTGCGGTTATCTTATCAGGGGATATCATCGGATCGAAGGGTCGAAGATCGTCTTGAATCGATTCAGATCGGGAGGAACGCTCGTCCCGAGTGCGGCGCTCTCCCATTCCTTACCGACGACGCTTACTCTTACTTACGTCTAGCGTGGTACGATCACGGCTAAACTTAGTTTTTGTGCAAAAATCCGAGACGCGAATTCGCCAGTTAATCTCGTAAGCGTTTACCGCTGCCGCCGCCTCTGCCGTCAAACAGCCGTCACTACTGCTGCAGCACGGTCATCATTATCATCGTGGATATCGTTATGGTCTATCGGCGATATCGGAGGACGATTTAACGCGACGCTAAACGAGGACTCGCCGACCGAGAGAGCGGACCATAACAATTGAATCGTTTGACCCGTTTTAATTGGCAAGTTACACCGTTGCGAACGGGATGCTCGCCAGTAAACGAAGCGCTTACTAGTTCAGAGTGCTGTGGATTCTATCGGAGGAGAGTCGTCGCACAGAATTCCTTGGCTTTCGTGATATCCGTGCAAACGTTTACACATCTGGCTGGATGTTGTTCGACTCGGCAATAAATCTATAAACGGGACGATCGAGTATAAAAGTTGGATTGGTGGTTTTCGATTCGTCTAATTCGACGAGATTCGGTTCGCTGGATTCTCGGTTCTCGGTTTCCGAGTCGCCACGACCTTCCACCTTTTTCACTTTAGACGCGCAGTAAGATTGAGAAAATGGTGACGAATAGTGGAAGCAATGGAAAAATATCGACGATAACCGGTAAGAATTTTCACGGGATTCGGTTTATACGATCGTTTTCCGTGTTGACAACGAGTTGTTCTGCGTGTTCGCTCTACCGACAAGCTTCTCGTGATTTTCAGTGAGAACCGATGACACGGATGAAACAGGGGACGTCGACAAAGCTATATCGGCAACAGGTTAGAGGGCTCGTGCCGATGGTCGCGACAGATTCTCGGCTCAAAATGCCTTTTACTCCCGTATGTGTACCTTTCCTTCCCTCTCGTTCACAGGCTATGGTATATTCAACGTGATGCTGTTTCTCGCGGCTCTGCCGGTCGCGTGGACCGGCATCTTCGATACCACTACGACCGCCTTCATCATAGCTTCCGCCGAGTGCGATCTCGAGCTCACTTTCTTTGACAAAGGTGTTCTTTGCGGCTTCCCGTTCCTAGGTAATCTCGATCTCGTCGGGAGCAACTTGCCCTGATACTATTATACCATGATTCACGTAATCTCGAACGCACACAGGTATGGCGTTGACCAGTTTCATCTGGGACCACTTAACACCGCATGTCGGAATGAGAAATTTGTTCATCTTCGGCCTCCTAGTGGATTGCATTCTAAACTTACTCGCTACCGCTATCGATTCTTACTACGGGTTTCTGGTCATCAAGTTCTTCAACGGTGTTCTGTGAGTATCATCCCTGGTCAGTTCTACAATCCTGTGATATCCGATACCCGACATGTGTGCCGTGACACACGTGTGACACATCGCTTCCGTACATTCACTCGAAGAGTACGAATTTCAGCGCGGGAGGACCGTTCTCGATGGTTGCCACGTATCTTTCTGAATTTCACTCCCCAAGCTACAAGGCCAGTTTCACCAGATGGGGAAACCTCGCTATAAACGTAGCGATCATTATCCCAGCAGGTAAGTCATGCGTGTACTACCGGCTTTCCTATTTCTCTCGTTCTATCTCGATCCTGTCATCGATCAAACGACGGTTTCTTTTCAGTCCTCGCTTTTCTGATCACTCCTCTGCCGTTGACCATCAACGTGTTCAATCAACAATACACCGCTTGGCGGATTTACTTGTTGGTCTGCTCGATCGTACCAATTCTCGGTCTCGTAACAGCCAGCATGCTGCCTCAGAGTCCCAAGTTCCTCGTAGAGAACGGCAAACTCGACGAAGCTCTGATGCTGCTTAAAAGAATGTACTCCATTAACAGAAGGAAGCCAGCCGACACATTCCCGGTGAGACTCAAATCTTTCGAATCTTTCCCATTTTACCTAATCGCGTCGCAAGAATTCGGATACGTACGCGAGACACGTCGTCTCTCGCACTATGACATTTTTATACTTGCACTATTTTACTAAGTAGTAGCTGCATCTCAGAAACGGACCGTCTCCCCTTTTTTCGGTGAATCCCCTTTTTCGATGTTTCGATTATGGCATAATTTGTTTCTAATCGTTTAATCATAAAAATTGTAAGATTTTAGAGGACTCATTGGTTATAAGACGCGATATAAAGATACAGTGTGGGTGATAATTTACTCTAGAATCCTAAACATTGGTTGCATCGTTGCTTCCTGTTTTCCCTTTCAGATTAAAACGCTACTCGTATGGCCATCGTCACAGGGCACCGTGTTTAAAACGAATTCCGAAAAAATACGACTCGCCTATTACAACATCAAACTTTTATTCTCTTCTCCGTATCTGCGAGTCTTCATGTTTCTAAGTTTTCTCCAATTCGGTAGCATGCTGGGGTAAGTTCTTCGCTTCCAAAATGAATGTCGCGTCGCGAAACCCTGATTCGATCGTCTATTAAGCGCAGATTTAACACGATGAGACTTTGGGTGCCGCATCTCTTCACCATTCTGAATAATTTCGACTACGAGAGGTGGACCGAGGACCGAGCGCCGACCATGCGCGAAATGTTGGATCGTCGAATGTCGGTTCCAGCCAAAAATTACTTAGATAACCCAAATTTCGACGACATTTGCATAACGGTGAGAAAGTGCGTGGCCAACGCTCGTTGATCCGCGATCGTTTCCCAACATTGGAATAATCAAAAATTCTTCTTAATTCTCTTTCTCTCGCCTTTACTTTTCAGTGGAAAATCAAAGCGGTGGTATACCAAAATTCCTCCATTATCGCAGTCTCGGCAGTCGTGTTTTCGTTCCTCGCTGGCATGGTATACACTTCAAAGTTTAGAAAGAAAACGATAATGCGTAAGAACCCTTTTTTCGCTAACTAATTACTCGTTAGGCTATGGTTACAAATGTACGATATCAAGGAATGAAACACCTAACAACGAACATCATATATTCGCAACAATTTATATACGTCCGATTGTCTTAACATATTCGTCAGAACGCATCCACCGTAACTATAGTCTCACTCAGGCGTCGCGAATTTCCGCGATACAAGAGGACCCTGTGCTCGTCGGATGACCAATCGTTCCTGTTGTAGTTGCCGCTTTCTTTATATCGGTGATAAGCAGTTTTGGAATAAACTGGGCACAATCAACTCCCTATATGCTGACACTGGCAGCCGCTATAATCGTGACGACAAGGATAACGGGTAATATCGTTACCGCCATGAACATCGACGTTATTCCTATTCCATTAAGGTAATGCTTGTGTCGCAAATAACCAGACGAACGCGTATATCTTCCTTATAACGTGATTCGTTTCTCTTTCCGTCTATTGTCGCGAAACTTGTGTTTTTTTAAAATTAAAAAATCAGCCGTTTTTTAATTTCTAATCCAGATCCACCAGTGTGAACGTGCTCATCACCGTTGGGAACGTAGCAGCTGTTTTGGGAAATTTTATTTTCTCCGCGTTATTGGACGTGGAGTGTTTGGTCGGGTTCATGGGAATGGGCTGTTTATTACTCGGTAAGTGAGTACGGAAATCGACAGCTACGCTACATACATACGTCACTATTTTCTAACTCGCTCAACTTCTTTGTTTAGTCTGCTTTTGCCTGTCTTTCTTCCATCCGAGGCCTGTTAAGACGTTGGAGAAAAATCATTCCATGTCCAACGCGTAACCCGTTAGCGACCGGACGAAACTCGAAACGAAGCGAAACGAACTACATACGAAATGTAAACGAAACGAAAGGAAATAACGCAGATTTCCGTAGCTTGTCATGTTTGGCGTAATGTGGAAAAGAGCCAAGCTGAAGAGAATGCTTTTGCTCTGTGTGCAACTGTGATATCTTTGTAATGCGTTTCGGAGTTTCATTCGGAGTCAGGGCAGATCGCATTTTTCTATCCACGTTTCACGTGCAAATCGAACGACTTTTATGTTACTTCTATCTGAGTATCGAATTACTGTAAATATAGTATTTTTCTAATTGGATTAAAAGGCATAGTTTCTAATTTCACGATTCCATTTCTCATATCAAAATTCCTCAAACGTCCAACCGTTGACGTTAACGTAAAAAAATTTCTCGTACGTCGTACCGACCACATGTAATAACACGCTAAAACGTAAGTAAATTAGCCTTCGAGAGATTGATTTCCTCAATAGATGAAAAATCTATCGATGATTCATTTCGCAAAGTTTCGATGTGCAAATTAAGAATGCACACGAGCGACATTTTACCGTGCGATCCCGCTACGATCATATTTCTCTCTTTGTTTTCCTATTAGCAACTGCAAAGACATATTATCGCAGCGATGTCGCATGCTAAAACGTCGTTCGTAGAGTTCCCGCGTAAACGAACGATCGTAACTTTTCTATTTTGCAGTTTGATAAATGTCACGAAAACAGCATCAAGGTGAAATCTAATTAACGTCAGACTAATGGCATGTTGATAATGCGATTATAACGATAAATGATGCACATTATTAAAGTACTATGTATTGTTGAGCAAAGTAAGTCGTTTTATCGGAATCGAAAGTTACGTTCAGCGGCGCTCCTAACTCTGCGCTAGTGTTAAATGTAAAAGATAAAGCGTTTCAGTCCTCGCAACAAATTTCACGTAGTTCAACAAGAACTATGGAAATAATAGTACGAGTGGAACGTTTTCTTGTACTGGAAGTAAAATTCCATAAAAGTTAATTTTTTAACACATCGCTACGTTATTTAATTTTTCTACACCATATGCACATTAGGAGTCGTTTTATTCATTTGAAATCAAGATCCTACGCGTCCAGAATGCACACACCCATATTAGAATATGTATACAAAATCAAGTTTCTACGATATATGCAAGACAAACGCAAACATTATACATTTTTCAAACGTGTAACATTCTTTAAAACTGGTCGAGGGAACGACGATAATTAATGTACAAGCATAAACGATCGAAACATTAAAACCTGTCATTAGCGTCTTTGTTAAAACACATTTTAACGATATACATAAATATGTATATAAACTTCAATATTGATACCAACCATCGAAATATTGATTGCTTGCAAGAATCTTCTTACTTCTCCAAATGTAGCAAATCAAGATATTTAACTGTGATACAGGCGAGATAAATACCACGTCCGGACAAGACTTTACGGTGCATCCGATTGGATTTCATACAGATATATTGAAATAGGGACCTTGAAGATCATAACTTGGAGCTAGCGAGTTTAGAAATTATATTTAGTATCTCTAGGAAATCTATTTATATGAACTCCATCTATTTATTTTGCAATCTTTCTTACCAAGGACCATTTGTGAACTTTCCATTGATCACTCTATATCATTCGATGTATTTTTGTGTCATAATTTTAGAAGCTCTAAAGTCCTCTTGTCGTTCTATTGTCATTCCCAACTTTATCGCTTCAGCATAGAATAATATTACAACAATGATAATTCCAATATTCGCCGCTCTAAATCGTAGATGGCACAATGAAATCTCAAATATATTGTACGATCGGTATTTCAGAACATGCGATACAAAGTTCCATAGGGTGGTAAATCTGTTCTATGTATATTTTGTATATTATTCTTCTATCGTTGGTCAATGGTGATGATGGTGATAACCTATTTTGTACGTTGTTTATAACAGAAACCGAATATCATAATAGTTATAAACATGTTAAAAGTTGTAGTGTAAGAATTAATAGCTTAGTTTACATGATTTTAATTACAAATAACCAATGATGACAAATGATCAATTTCATGATCAAATGATCAGTTCTTCTGATTGCTGGTAATTAGTATTGATACCGAAAATTGTTTTCGGTTATCAATAAAATTTAACCACGACGATACTTTTTTTGTTTACTTTCAATCATTGTCAACTTTTATTAACATTACTGATAACACATGATAATCAATACCAACTCTGGTTCTAAACACACATACGAATGACAGAGGGCGTGAGGTGTATTATGTACGCAGGAGTAAAGTAGTAATAACTAGCAAAAATGTCTTTTAGTTAATATATACATCAATAGTTTATAACGTGTCTCTCAGTGATATTATATATATATAGAGAGAGAGAGAAAGTATTAACCGGTTTGTATGACGTTTTTGCATTACTGAATTTTCTTAAGAAACCAATGAGTATTCGAGAAATCTATAAATGTGTGTTATACTGTAGAGCTAGAGAAATATAATCGCTGAATTATCCTTAGGTTAAGCAGTTCCATCGAGATTTCATTGTAAGATTATCTTTTATATATTTCAACAGGCATATGTTTATACATTACTTTCCATATATATATATATATAAAATAGTGTTGTGTGATATATCAACAGAACCACTGCTTACAAGTGCTCTAAAGGTTTTAAGATGGCATTATCCCGTATCAGTAACTCCTATTTATCGACAAGTTTATCACAGGTTTCGCATACAGGTATGAAGTTTATAATTTACTTTTATGTACGAGTTTATATCTGATACTACTATCTCTAAAAATTGAAATCAATTAAATTAAATAATGCTCTCATAACATTTCGTATTATTATGAAATGGCAGATTGAAATCGATGTCTCTAGATTATTTTTATTTCTTATACATTTAAATTAATTAAATAAACAAGTAATATCGGCTATGTTAATAGAAAAATATTGTTACCTGTATTAAATTATATGTATGTATGTTACATTATTGCTGTAATTATATTATACTGCAACCATACATTTCATCAGAAACAATAATAATGATAAACATCTTCACAATGACTGTTCCATTCTATCAGTCGCATAATAATTAACAACGAACTGAAGTTTGATACGTGAAAACAGTTTAAAAAACTGACAAGTAGAAATCTGACAAGTAGTTAAAAAACAATTTTTTTATTTCTTTTTTTTCATTACACTGTTATTTCTTATCTGATTTCTTTTGATGACAATTTTTTCAGCAAATACATCGTTAGGCAAAGTACAGTGTATCCGGTATGCAGCCGTTCATCAAAATCGCATGAAAAATCTTCACTTTACGAGTGTTCGTCAGTATCCCGATGCTCCTACTCTATCGCTTCCTACAAACGTCTCCGAAATATTTGCCAATGAGACCGGGCGATTCACACCTGAAAGGGCACGAGACATCGCTGCACCGGTATTATTATATGGCAAGAGTGATTGTAGATCATTTTTTGCGCAACAATTATCAAAACCAACAGAACGTTCAAATGGTTTGGAAAACTCCAGTGATACACATGTAGATTCGTACGATTGTTTTGGAGCAGTTAGTTTAAATGGATCGATGCAAAGCAACGTCCCGAAACCATTTTGCTCCAATGGAAAATCAACGCATTTGAACATGCCAGGCGGTCAATGGGCGAGAGACGGGAAATACATCGCCGAGGATATGCAGAAATCTCATTATCGAAGCATTCGTTTACCTCAACTAAAGCTAAACAAAAGCAGTTAGTAAGAATACCATGAAGCCAAATTTTCTCAATGATATCCCATGATATTTTTTATTAGAATATTGGTGGTCTAAATCAAAACTTCTGTATGTGGTGTAGGAATTACATAAAGAGAAAATATTTTTTACAAAATGTATTTTAGTAGTAAGCTTTTATCAGTAATTATTATAAAGTTCTTATTGACGAGGAAAATAGTGTAGACATTGTAATCTGTTACTCAGGTCTAACAAGCTGTGTCACAGAAAATTCACTTTTTAAGCCAAAATACATCTACAATATGGGATATTCAACGAAAGCATCTCAACCGCCAAATAATTCGTTAAATGATGGAAAACAGCAAGTGGTTACACCTATAATATATTCATCCAAGAAAGAAAGATTTAAAATAATAGTAAAGCAATATGGGATTATTGTTGTCATATTTCATGTAGCGCTTTCTCTGGTATCTCTCGGTGCTTGTTATGTAGCCGTAATTAGGTTTGTTTTTGCATAATCTACATTTTTTACATATAAGCTTCTTTTGCGTTGACGCTTTTTAAAATTTTAATTCTACAGAATGTTATTCGGTTTCTCTTCTAATAAAACATAAATATTAAGGTTATTCGAAAAATAAATATTGAAAAGATAGAATTTATATATTACTCGTATTTAAAATAATTTCATGCATTGATTATAGAAATATTGATTTCAGAGGTATAGATTTAAAACCTATCATTCACTTTATATTCAACGTAGAAGATGAACAAATAAATGGTATCATTGGTAATACGTCAACTTTCTTGGTAGCATATGGTTTTCATAAACTCATGGCACCTATTCGGTTTCCAATAACGGCAGGTGTAGTACCACTTCTTGTAAAGTATTTAAGAAGAATAGGACTTCTTAAACATCTAAATAATGTAAAAAAAAATACGCAGCAATAATATTCAGTGATCGATTATAATAATTATTTGCTTGATACTGTATAATTTGCACATATGTATATCTTGTAATTAAATATTTATAAACCAAATTGATTAAATAAACTTACATACACATATAAACCATTTGTTTTTATGTATATATATTCAGGTTTATTATATAAAGAATATAATAGTTGTAATTACTTTACACAACGTCACGTATATTTCATATATGATACTTTGCGCATCTACTATAAGTACGGCAGTTGTAGTTATAATATTTTTACTAATAAGTTTTTCTTTTATTAATCGCCGTAAATACATGACATACACAAAAGCTCGGCAGTTTCAATGGACGAATTGATCAGTTATATTGGAACAATGATTGCGTTCGATACGCAAATCTTTACTGCGTTTTTTCTATTCGGCTCGCAGTTATCGAACCCTTCGAGATTTGATTACGCATAGGAAACATACGAAAATGCCAATCACTTGGCAAACATGTTTATGTACATAACTTTTGAAAAATATATTATAGTACATAGTAAAATTAACGTATATAAGTATATATACAATGCAGTTAACCTAGAGTAATACACATCTTACAATTTATGTAATTTTATATATTTCAAAGTTATGCTTGCCTCAATTGTTTTCTACAATGGCAAACTTTTTTTAAATGCAATAACAAAAAAGGAATTTAAGAAGATCGTTAATAAAATTGCTCAATGTTAAGAGTAGAAAAGTTTTGAATATTTTTGTAGGTCTCAATTAAATATTGTAAAATGTTTCTCAAACTGTTTCCTTAAAGTATAAAAGTTGTTCGCGAGCTTAATAAGCGTAATTGTTCTCAATTTATTGATCAAACCTAAAAAGGGAGGTTTGAAGCTACAATGACACATAATAGTACCCATTGTTTTTTATGCATATTAGAACAGTACACTTATAAACATTGAACACATTTTCTGTAGAGCATTTATAAACGATTTAAATGACGAGCTATTCCGTTGTGATGAGTTAGAGTTCTATTAATGCAAACAGGAAGAATTTATTACTTAAAATATGATGCAAAAATCATCTAATAATACTTGTAAACTAAGCAATGATTAATTCTAACGTTTTATACAGACCTTATGCAACTCTCATAAAAATACAATAGAAAGATTCACAAATATCTTAAAGAAGCATACAATCATCTCGATAAAAAAATATTTTGGCACAGTACATTTGTATAATTTTTGTTACTCTTTATAATGCACTGATAAGATAGAAAAATAATATAAAAATGCATATTTCATCGAATGCATCATTCGGATCTCTTCATACTAAATTAAATTTATTAATATTACATTATATAAATTGAATAATTTCAGATGCAACAAAATGTATATTTTTCCACTTTAATTTGATTATGTATTAATTGAGCGTGATATTCAATTAGAAAGGCAAAATTTTTCCATTTTTGTTGCGTAAAACTAGTCAAGTCTTTAAACGTACGCCTCAGCACGACGTCCTTGTATGTGATTGAAAAATTGTCGCCAACTGGTCAGTGTTTTACTTGACCACACCCAAAAGCTACTTGTTATACCAACAATCATAGCCATTAAATATTTTATCATGAAAACCTCAAATTCTGGCCGTCTCCCGACATCGCGGGTACGCTCTCCAACTGGACACGGCATCGAATATAAAGATTGTGGTCCAGGCCTTGAACACATCTCCATGTTCCAAGTCAACATCCACTGGTCAAAATATGCTTGCTCATAAAATAAGCAAGCAATGACAATCAAGGCAGGAACTATGTATAACACAGAAAATATTCCAATGCGTATCATTAATTTTTCTAGTTTGTCAGTCTTTGTACCATCGTGCTTCATAACAGTACGTATACGGAAAAGAGAAACAAATCCAGCCAATAAGAAGGCAGTTCCAAGGATTAGATAAACGCATAATGGTGCCAAAACAAACCCACGTAGAGCCTCAACATTCCAGAGGCCCACATAACAAACACCAGACAATATATCTCCTATAAAAATAAAGTAATGCATTCATAATAAGTACATGAATTATATTAGAAATAATTTCTTCATGTGTTTCAGATTATTTACCTTCTACCTTTCCCAATGCAAGGATAGTAACTGTTTTTATTGCTGGAGCAGCCCAAGCTGCTAAATGAAAATACTGTGAATTAGCTTCTATTGCTTCGTGGCCCCATTTTAACCCAGCAGCTAGGAACCATGTCAATGTTAAGATGACCCACCAGATACTGGATGCCATCCCAAAAAAGTAAAGCACCATGAAAAGTACTGTACACAATTCATGCTTGGTACCTTGGGATATTGTTGATGCCATTTGAATTCTCATATCTAAAGGAGGTGGAAAAGGATCTCTGCAGGCAATGGAATTGCCAGCTGCCCAACCAATCACATATGCCAATGCTACCATAAGGTAACATACTGACAAAAAAATGATTGGCCTTTCAGGATACCTACACATAAATGTAATGCGCATAATATAATATAACATTATTACATATTTTAACTAATATATTCAAGGAAAGTTATACACTTGTATATCATGTTAGTACGAGAATTTTATACTTTTTGTATTGTAATAAAATTAACTATAATATATATCTCATAAAGACATACCATATAATACAAACAACCATGTATAGGCAATCATTTATATTATATTATATTTATATTATAATTGCAAGTTGTGAATTAAAAGACTGTGCTTTTAACTAATGACTCTAATTAAATTATCTATTATAGATAAATATGAATACAATTACCTGAACCTATCTGTGTCAATGAGAAATGTCAAGAAAGTGAAAAAGCAAGAAGCTGCACAAACTGAGGCCCAAGTGCCAACCCAGATCCTTGAAAATCGTCGTTCCCTTTCGGTGAAAAACATTCCATCACAAGGAGCGCCGCAATTAAGCTCAACTTTGTCGCCGACCTTCAGCGAGTAACCAAGTTCATGCGGGACCTTGAACTGCATTGGACAAACAAAACCAAAATCCCTGGCACCGAGCATAAATCCGCTACCGTACGGTTTTGGTCCTCCGGTCCAGGACGGTTGAAATTCAGGTACAGGCATAAGCGGTGGCGTATAAACCGGTGGCGAGGGTTCAGGCGGTGTGGTCTCGTTGTGACCCACGCATAATTCAGGACCGCCGTTTTCGGGTAACTTGGAACAATCGAGATTGTCCGGCCACGCGAAGCCGAAACTGTTCATCAATCGTTCACACCCTGTTCGAGCACTCTCGCATAACGATCTGCAAGGAGGTATTGCTCTGTCAATGATAGTGCATACAGGCGCGTACACCGTGCACAAGAAGAAACGAAGATCAGGGCTGCACTTCATCTTGACCAAGGGTGCGAATTGATGAACTTCTTGGCCAGCATCTTCTTGCTTTTGATGGTTCATCAGATTTGGCATAATCGTTTCATTGTACGGAATATTCATGCATAGGTTGATCGTGATCGGTTCACATCTTCCGTGATGCGCCAACGGATCTTTCGCATGAAAAGCATTGACACTGAATACGGCCACTGAAAGAACATAGATCGTCGCGTAACACGGAATCATTGTTGCGTATCGTTGGTCGACCGCCACTTCCGAGATCAATCGTCACGCGAAGTAGCTTTCGAAAATACGCGAATACACCACGCCTTTGGACATTACCAACGAATCGTGCGAGACATAATAATACTGAACGGTAGGAGCAGGGGAACGAACGTACCTAGCACCTAGTGATGATGATGGACGCGACCGCAGTACTGTAAACAGAACACGGTGAATACGTTCTGATAGCAAGGAAACTTATCTGAAATTTATGAACGATACTACCGCCATCTGTGGACAATACGTCCAAACATTGCGCATTCTTCAAATTATCAGAACATTCGGAAAATCTCTATCTGTACCTTTAAAGGTAAAATAATAGTTTTTAAACCATAAATTATGCGTAATATATCTATGTGCGAATAAATATAAATATAATCTAAATCTAAACAAAAAAAAAAGTAAAAATAATCAGTAAATAATTTAAAATACTTTAGTTAGTATTACAATGTTTTTATTAAAGGTAGAGGTTTCATAAATGAGAAGACTCGATATCAATCGATTCATTTTGATTTTATTTCTTTCCCGACATACAATGCACAATACGTTCGATTTCGTTAGTTGTAATGTTTATTCATCGCAGATGATTAGCGTTGTCGTAAGTACTATGGTTGTCATTATTATATTTTCTGTTTTAATTATATAGTACATACGTACTCGTGGAATTCGTGCACTTTCAGACGGGGTCGCACCTTCGGGCGGTCATCATCACTGCATACTGTAATGGTAGTTTTTCGAGTCTATACGAATTACCCGAAATACGATTCACAAACGGCCTCGTTATCGTAAACAAATAAATAATTTATCTCCTCGGAATATTCTCAACCTGAATCGTCACATTAGACATAGGAGGTCAGCCTTACGATCTTACGGTTAGTAACACTTAAGATTCAATACGGAAGATTGCAATATGTCGAGGAAGCCACTTTTTCGTCTTCTTACAATTTCAACGGTATTAATAACCATTCTGCGGCATAAAACGAAAGAGAAGCCTGTTATTAAAGAAAACACGATCTGACGGAACGATCGAATGAACTCCGCCTGTTTTTGCCTGTCGCACCTACTGATCCTTCCGATCGAAATCAACGTTCCTTTTTCTAACACGCATCCCTATTAAGAAGAAAAAGGTCACTTTGGTTACCACTTACATTCTGCTCGAGGGAACCAACTACAAATCATTTATACATAAATACCTATCGACTATAATATACGTATACATATACATATCTGTATTAATGCCACGATTTATGGCGTATAAAACAACATAATAATGAGGAAGACGATTGATAATAATAGGTTTGAAATTTTTATAGCGAGGGTAGACAAAGAAAGTAAAATTATTTAGTGAAGTGCATAAAACTGGTTTGCGTAATATCATATACACATATCTATATTAAATGCTATACCCTTTCAAATTTTATTACCAAAGTTAATTTTCAAATGGATCGTATACGTTCGTTGGACCTATTATTCTTCTTTTCCTTTGGAATACATATATGTATAGAACAGCTGTACAAGCGGGAAGATCTAAAGATCTTTGGGCGGCTTAAAACGTTATGATTGGCACAAAATACGAGGTGCTTCGCAAAGTGTACCGTGAGACATCTACGAGCCTCACTTTCCTCTGAACTCTGAATGATTTATTTGTATTTCTCACTCGCAATGGGACGCACTAAGATTATGAGACAAACGTTCATTAAATTATGGCACGACCTGCGCGCTTTTTATCTTAAGACGTCCCAGAAACGTGAAATCACTGTTATTACTGCTGTAATGCTTTAAGTCTTTCTTCTCGAGTACCCGCAAATATATATTAACTTTTACGCCTTGTATATTACCTAGCTGATCCATTAACTCGTTAAAGGTTATGATTAATTAAACACTCGTAACAAATTATAAGCGTCTGGTAGATCAGTTAGGGATACGTAATTATATTCAAATAAACGTTTTCTTTAAAACACATCCAGTAATATACCTACTTAGAAGTATACGAATGTATTATCCTGAACCTGAAAGGAAGACGAAAAGTGGCTCGTGCCTCGTGTTTTTACTTCGACAGAAGTCGATTATCCTCTGCTCGTACACAATCACGTCGTAGTGTGCACGCAAGTCTCGTTATGCACATATAGGATTAGAATTGTGGTATACGGTCAGAGATTCGCTGGAAAATACGCGCCTGTACATAATTACGTGCAAAATCCGCGCGCAATGCAGAAGAGAGTTGCCTCTTTCGTGATTAGCTCTTTGGAGGTTATGTTATACATGCGAAGCATACATGCCATTGATCTTGGATTCTTGGCGTGGCTAGATAAATTTACATTTCTCCTCCAAAGAGTTAAGCCTGTTCACTCGCCCCGAAAAAACATAATTGATGCAATCGTCTTTGTAATAAAATTGCGTGTATAATTAATACACGTTTCTTGATTAGCACCGAACTTAACTACTAGTCAGTTTACGTACGTGTTTATGTGTTCACGCACGGTCTACTCTAAAGTGTAATCGTGTGTTTAAAACTTCGAGTGAAATGCAATTCATTCTTCTGCCGTTGCGCCGTATGACACGCAACAAGTAAATAGAGATTAAAATACTTTCGAGACATTCGAAAAAATGGACAGACTTTCTTGGAATATTCAGCAAGATTAATATATATAATGCTCTTGCGTAAATTATCGCCAGTGCGCATTATATTATATTTATTCGTACTTCGCGTACGTGTAGATATATTTTCATCTATCTATCATTCTATCTACCGTTCTTCTAGCGACACTAGTCCGTGCCCAACTAACCTGTCCGAGTGTGTCAGGTGCGTGTATATCGCATCGCGTAATTTTGTACACGATGAAAAACGAATTACATGCAGGAATAATGTATCCGTAAAATATTTCTATTTACACTCAATAATTTTATGGTTCTCCAAATATGAATATCAAGTGTTAATTTATAACTAGATTTTATAATCAAACTTTAAGCCAATGTTAGGCTTAAGATTTATGCTCTTGTTGGCATAATTTTATAGTTTAGGCAATATATTTAAGATGGATAAGAAATAAAATCCTTACGTAAATATACTTGTTATATATTTTGGATCAAATTTTAAGTAGATAATTGTTGTAAATTAAGATAAAGAGAAAGATTCTTTGTGTGACCCAAGGTGGCCTGGCAACTATTGTCACCCAATACTTGTATAATTTTAGAAGCTAAAGAAAAGTTTGATTAACAAATATTTCCTATAACGATACACATCTTTTTTCGTTTGTATTAAACAATGTATTTTTCATATGTGTACGAAATATATGTTGAAAAATCTCTAGACGAATATAAAGACGTTTGAATATGGTCATTGAAGGCCGTTTTAAATCCTTTTAGTGTAGCTATAATGAACTTGTTAGTGTTTGCATTCATCTAAAGAGCATTTACCATATTAAGTAACATATCATTTTATCCAAAGAACTAACAGTGACCTTCGTATCTTGATATCTCGCTATAAAGAAATTTTTATCGCTATATATGATGTTCTCCAGTATCGTTTCAGCAATAAAGTTTTATGGTGGCAGCAGTAACTAGGCCACTCTCCGAATCGTGCCTTCAACAGATTAATTCAAAATTCTCAAATCTCTCAAAACTAATAAAAATCTTTCATGATTAATATTTATCTATATTCGAATGTCTCTTAGATTTGAAATTTATAGCAATTTTCTGAAAAACAATTTAAGAGCTACTTGTGGCTCTTGTAAAGGGATTTAGTAATTCCCAAGGAAAGATGATCTATAGTTACCTCGAGTGATTTAAGCACCAGAAACTTATGCCGAAATAATGAGAAATTATACGCGATAAAATTTCGTATTGAGCACGCTATAAAACATGGTTTTGAAGATCAGTTTGTCTTGGAAATGTACATTCAATTTTATTCCCGGATGGTAGCTTCGTGAACGTCATTCACGGTAATCTATACGTATCAATACCCGTATACCGATATAATTTCTATGAATTTCACGCGTGACGTTCACGCACGCAGCCATTGTGTGTCCGTTTCACGGAAAAAGGTACTCACTTGGTTACACGGATCACGATATAACACGCGATACCTGCACACGTCGAATATGACAAAATGAGTAACGAATGAAACTGAAGGAATTTAGTAGTACAGTTGCACTTTTGAGCAAACGATCGCTCTCATCGCGTATCGTAGTGAACATTTCGCATATTTTTTCTGTACGCAACGAGATATATCGTACGCCTGGGAAGATATATATTTGGCACTGGATTCCCGTCGACAGAGCTTCTCAGGCTCAAATCGCAATTCATCTCACGTTAATTAATTACGATCGCGCTGACCTTATATTAGTAATGTCGATCTTTTCTTCAAAGAATAAATATCTTTATCGTTTAAAACTGTTAGTATAAAAGGTAAAGGATTATTCGATTTCTGTCCCGTTTAATTTCAGGGTCTCCTTATTCGTTCTCCAATTGTTTGTCTCGCCTCAGAAAATTAAACTGTTCTGAGACATATCCTAACTATAAGTATAAAACTATTCCAGAATTTGAACAAAAATAAAAAATTCCAACAACCGGCATTACTAAGACAGGATCGAACTGTCGCAACAATGAGCGACGCAAAATACCGTTTTTCTTTGCTACATACTGGATATACTTTCGCGTTTTTGTTCGCGTATCGCTTCGATTAAGATCCGCGGAACCCATCGAGATCAAAGGAACGATATGGAGCAACGATCGAGAATTTTAACGAGGAGAACAGCGTATACGCTCCGTTCATTCCGCTTATCGGACTCAGCAGCCATGGACGCGACTTCCAGGCCCCGTGTTTCAATAGTTTCGAATCGCAAATACGTTTTGTTATTGTGTATGAACGCGCGGTCGTCTAGGATATGAAAAAAATATACGCGGCCGCGCGTGTATTATAACTAGATAGCTTTGTAGTCCTCGTTTCGGCGATCGAAGATCATCATCATCGATCCTGTCATTTTTGCCAACGCCCGTCTCTCCATCACCGTTGAAACGCGTATCCGCCGTTACGCTGCATGTATGCATGCAACAGAACATAGATCGATCGTACGACGATTTCGTGAGACAACAACCTGACTTAAATGTCGTCAAGCTAGAATATCGATAAATACGGACGATGACTGACAAGTAATATCCTCATTTTGGCGTTTCCGAACGAAAAGCGATAGAAATTTGTACGCGTTTTGTGTACTATGTTGCACTGAATTGCATGCGACGAATTTAAGAAATCAATTCTTAAATGCGTAGATACACTTCGTAAATGAAAGCATATAAAATTAAACTATGGATTTAAAAACGCGTGATTTTATTTTACTCAAAGTAAAATTTTATCTAAAATACTCGTTTTAAAGTATGAAAAATATTTTTACTCCGAGGAGGAAATTTGTCTTATCTAGGTATAAATTTTACAAATGAAGAGATTACTTCTGTCAGTGAACTCTCGTACAAATCGACAGATCACATGCTATCGTCGCAGTGAAAATCGATTTACGGTATTCTTTTTACATAATGATTGAGCATAGAACGCCGACGTAAACACTTGTACAAACTAATCCTAATTTGATCTTAGTAGCGTCCCTAAACACGAGTGTCTTAATCGCTTAATTAAAGTACAGAGTTGGCTCATGACCGGCTAAAACACGCGGAGAGATCGAACGTGGGTAGGGAACGATCTGCGATCAATGCTCTTCGAGCCGTATCACGAAGAAGACATCGTACGACGATGATATGGCACAATATTTCCCTTTATCCGTTTCTTTATCCATTCCTTAGCTGTTCATCACGGTGGATCGCCTGGAGTAGCCTCGTCTTGTTACCGTTTCACCCTGAGCTTCGCACTCCTTCTTCACCCGATCGATTATGTCTGCCACCATCTTTTCCTCTTTTTCCCTCTGTTGCTCCCAATCCGGTCCTTTTCCGACCTGTTGGCGCACATTTCACAATTTTTGCCCTTACTCTTTCGACCGTGATCCGATTGATCGAACGAAGAACTCGCGAGCGAAACAACAAGCAGACAGGCAAACACGCGCAAACCGCAGTGTTATATCGAAAGCTTTTCTTCGTTTTCGCATGCTTGGTGCTTTTGATCGGCTACTTACAGATATCTAACTCTACTTCTTACTATACATGCAGGGCTTTCTCAGATGTGGTCCTCGTCAATTTCAAACAAATTTTGTGACGTGACAGTATTTAAAATACTTTTTCATCCTCCTATTCTCCAAACCGTCTAGACCATCAGCCTCGACATAATTTGGCCATTGTAAAATTATTTGGATGGAAGAAATATAAATAATATTCCACTAAATTTCACTGGAATTGACGAAAACTGATATCTGAAGTGGCCTTAATAAATACACAGGCAAACTGCAGTTTTTTTTTTTTTTTTCGAAATGCAAGTCCATTGCGATGAAGAAAAGTCATATTAAGGATGCAACTTTAACTAATGCTGTTAACGTGCATTACTTTGGATCATTGCGTGATTGATGGTAGATTCAGTATAGTGAGTGTACTATATTGGAAGCTGGTATGATGTTCCGTATCGATATTAAATCGTTATCAAATCATTTCTTTACATAGAACGCGTTTTCTAATAATTAGATGCGGCAAACAGGGTACGAGGAGTATGACTAGATAGCGAAGCGATTACGCCGATGCACAGGATGTTCAAGACTTACTTCCGAGGTTTTCCGTGCTTTCTTGTTGGCTGGCTCTTCTCTGTTCTCGTCGTTCTCGTTGTCAGAGTGGCGGGAGCTGAGGTGACCAATGTAACCCTTACGGGACTTGAAGTAAGCGTTACAGCTCTGGCACTTGAACAGCGTGACCGGTGGAGTGACCTGGGTGGAGACGTGGAGTTTGTACTTGTGCCTGTACCAACGAGTTCGAGACGGTAGCACCTCGCCGCACCACTTGCAGACTACAGAACCGTCGTTTTGAATGAGGTATTCCAGCAGCTTGTAAAACAACGTTTATTTGGTTTTTTCTCTCCCTCTCTCACTTTCCTCTTTAATCATCCTCGCTCGCGCCATCGTATCACGCCGCGCTCGATCGTATCCACCCTATCTTACTTTTCCTCCCTTCTCTAGGTTTATTCCCTTCCGTATAGAATTCGAAACGCTTCGACCTGGTGTTGGTGATGATTCGAGACAAAAATCTATCGCTATCGGATTGGAACTTAGCTGCGAGTTACCATGATACCATGAATTTGTTCGAGTTCAGGCAAAAACAAATATTCGAGATATTCTCGTATTTTTGTTCTGCGGTTTCTTTATGCAGTCATCGAGTTCTCTGTTTCTGTGGCGCGGTGTTGCTGGACGGACGATACACCGACAGAAAAGGTGTCACCCGAGATAAACGAGATTAGAAATAAAATCCACTTCTCCGCACGCAATTATGTATAGAGAAAGTGCGGTTCAACGAATTCCTTGCGAAAAGTAAACGGCGCGCTAATGAAAAAGATACGAGGACAAACCAGATAAGACATGCCCGGATGGAGAGTTGCTTTTACGGTTTAACGTTACGGAATGCTTTCCATTCGGTTGTCTGCGAAAATGCATGCACATTGCCAACTAGTTGGGATAACAGATAATTAGAAATAACCTTTCAGTCGTAAAGCAGAACCGTAAAGTTCTTTTCACGTTTACCTGACAATTCCAAAAATTGGATACAAAGTATCACAATCACTAATTAAAATGATTATTATGTCTTTTCTTCTACACCAATGAACAGTCCCTATATCTCCTCCCTTATAATAAGATCTTAATCGATGCTCTGGTGCAACCAAACAAGTACACAACGATATATATCTACTTGCAAGTACATACTTCTAACTCTCTAACGAACTAGCCAAAAATGCCCTTAGTCTAAAGAATGGTTGAACCAGCCGAATGGAAAACACTTTATAAAATGCGCGGCGACAAGAGCTTTCCAAGTGGCTTCCTGGTGCTCTGCCCGTTTCTGTTGGTACCGTCTCCGCGAGGACATGGTGATAAGCCGCGCCTCCTTCTCATAATCGTCCTCTGAACGAAGCCAGGTGGCACAGCTGGTGCACTGCCTACCGAAGCAGTATCAAAAGCAGCAGACCAACCAACCTGTTTCTTGACCTCCGGCTCGGCCTCCCCGGATTCTGACTTAGGTACCAACAGATCTCCCTGATCCTCCTCCCGGTCGGTGAGGAAGTGCATTCCGCTAACCACTTGCTCGGACTTGATGTACGTGCTGTCTGTATTTCCTTCGTTGAACGAATCCTCACCGCTCCTCGTCGCCGTCGTCGAAGATGCTGAAGGAGGAGGCGGCGGCGACGACGAGGACGACGACGTGCAGACCTCGAACGTGATGTCGCTCGGTAGACTCGGCAGCTGATCTGGGCAGACATGGAAAGAAAACAGGTAGAGGAGCGTTAGTATCATTCAGCTGGAAGATTAGTCATCGGTTGTGTTCCATGAATTTGTGAGGCGAGGAACGAGGACAATTTAACGAGGTTTCAATGTTTTATTATCGAGTGTAAGCAATGTTTTAAATTGAAATTTGGGAGTAGTTTTTGGAATATTACAGTCTATAGGTTTAGAATAGGTCTGAAAGTCTTGGAGTTTATTATCAGTTCGAGCAGCGTTTAATCTGAACTTTTGGGAAATTTAGTGATTTAGATCCTTAGGAGTATTACAAATCACGTTAGTATTCTAAAGCAGGACTTGGAAAAGGAGGAAAAGCTGTTGGTTTCCTGAAATGTTCGATAAAGTAATTTAGCTGTTATGTTTCTTTCGATAAAGATTATGGTGAAAAGCCTTAGCCAATTAAAAACTTGATTAACAATGGATTTAAAGATAATTTAAGAACTAATTTAAGAAACGTATCCGTTTGGTCGATTTTGAGTTCAATGAATATTTCCGCATGGTGGATTTCGCGAAAAGAAAGGACGAACAGTTCCAAAAGAGAAGAACGACTAAACGGAGAGATGTATGTTCCTCTGTCTTGCTTTAATGAAGGATGCGCTAATCGATACAAGAAATAAACGGTCGGGTATTGCAGTTGTATATCACAAAGAGTTACAAAGAAACTACAATTAGATAAAAACAAATAAAAATAATAATAGGTATTAAATTGTTATAGTCCTTATCGCCACCCGGCATCGATTATAATAGGTACATATGTACGTACACTTAAATGTACAGTCAACGACCGACGATAATGTGCGAACGTATAGCTTCATTTTCTTTATTATTACTGTTATATGATATAACTTTTTTTTGTTTGTTTGTATAAGCGCGCTTCCACCCTCAAACGGGGCGAACGTACAATATAATATAATATAATATATAATAATATAATATAATATAGTATTTATATATAATATATAATAGATATTTTTCTGTATTCGCAACGTCTATATCTTTTAATAATTCTCACAATTCCTTCTCTTCTATTGCAAAAATCTACCATTATTTATTAGTACATTTTCGTAGTTTTAACATCCTGCATGAATGCGTTTTGTTACTTTTAGTGTCACTAATAGAATTATGTACTGCTTCTTCCTTCTATCGAAACAGAGTGCCGTGTGATGCTTCCAGGATCGAGTGCAAATAAAAGTGTCAGTACTGGTACCTATATATTTCGTATATATGTGTATAACTTTATAACATTACGGTGAATTTCATAAAACTCACTTGCATTATCTCCATTTTTAAAGCGTCGAAGAACAGTAAGTAGGAATAATAATGCAGGTGGACATACGTGTATATACCTTTTCCTTTTCTTTATTTAAGACGTCCGCCGGTGCTTTCTTTTTATCGATAGATATTTAAACGTGCGTGTAAACCGCGAATTTTATTCGCAGCAAACGAAAGATTTGTAGTGGGTCGAGGTTCTGGTAATAGACGAGGAGACACAAACGACACTGATGCGTTGCGACTTTTTCATCGGTTTACGCGAAGAAAAAAACGTACTCGTCGCTAACACATGAATAAAACGTGCAGATTTAACTATGGTAAATATAAATAAGTCTATTTGCCAGAACGTCGTGACAATATACATAAATATATATCATCTATATCTTGCATTCTACTTCAACGAATAAAATTGGAAACGTATTAGAAGGCATCGCATTAATGTCACAAGCTACAATAGCGTTTAACGCTCGAATAAAATATCTCTGCATCATGAAAAATTCAAGTAACCGCATTTGCATTTTGTTCGGTTATTTCGCATTCTCATACCGTATGTGTTAATCATGCGGCTTCCTTTAAAGCCTAACGCACCTTATCGCGTAACCTAATTACCCGATGTTATAGTTAAAACTAAAAATAAAATAATAAACGTTATTTGACGATGACAATAATATATATACATATATATTATATATATATATATACTATATTATATATATAATATATAAATATATATAATAGTGTAATAATAATATAATATAATATAATAATAGAACTATTACAATAATGGTATAAAACTAAAACGTAAGAAGTAAGGTAGCCACAATGCATGGAAAGTGAAGAAAAAAAAAAGTATAACACGACCGTTTTCGATTGCTTTTGCACACATCATAGAATTAACAAATTCGTTTTGTCATTTCCTTTTTCTTTCCTAAGACTCATTGGTATCGCAATGACGAATAGAGCCTTCGGCTGTATACGTATGGCGCAAACCTTATCTTTCCAAATAGTAATAATTTTCTTCGTCAATACAAGCAATCAATCGAAATTGCATACGATGCCCATTTTTTATAAACGTACATATCGATCCCACATATTATATGTCAATCACTAACGCAAATTACGAATCCATACACAATTGCTTCGAAACTGTTAATATATCTTTCAGCGATTAACAAGCGATACGGAATTCAAAACGTGCTCTGTATTCTGCTAGTATTTTAGATGTGTGCTTTTTCGTATATGCATAATATCAAAATGAATGTTACGCTTCCTACATAACAACTATAAATTGGACGCAAGAAACAGAATTGTGCGCGAATATAAATTTCGTGCTTCAGCTAACGGAAACTAAACAGTTATCATTGTTTTCCCTTTACATTTACGCAATTTCGTTATACATATATAAGTATATACATATACATATATATATAATACATATATGTATTATATCAAACATATGATTTTCAATCATATATATAATACATATATTATACACACAAACATATATATATATATATATATATAATATATATATGTATACATATATAACGATATATTTTTTTTGCATTTTTTTCCTTTTAAATACCAACTACGAGTACGAGCTGGATCTACAAGAGAGAAGCTCGACGAGTCTCTCGTGTTACGGCAACGAAATCACACGCGGTTTCACATTTCCTCTCACGTAATATATTTCTCTTTATATATATTCTTTTAAATAGTTCTCTGTAATAATTAAGATTTGATGATTATCATCATTATCGTCATCATTACCACCATCATCATCATAATTATCATCATCATCATCATCATCATTATGATTATCAGCATCATCCTCATTATAATAATCATCACCATCATCATTATCATCATCATCATCATCATTCTGATACATACACATCACACGTTTAACATCCATGCTCATTTTCTCTCATGCGTATAACACCGATGCGGAAGACCAAAATACTGCTTTCCGTTCAGTATTCGTTCGAAAGTTCTCGCAACGAATTATAGCATTATAGAAAAGGAAAATAGCAGGAAGAGCGGACGAAGAAGGAAATATTAATTCGCTGTTCTTTTTACTAGACGTATCGTAATGCGAAAATAATAGATACTATTTATAACAAATTTTGTAGAATAAGGGATCGATTATGTCAGATCTATGGGTAAAATTGTTATGCGACTAAACAAATACATTCTTATAAGCATTTAATTTAATGATATGTTTCGATTTTATCGCTGAATAATATTAGTTTGTTCAAGTTGAAAAATAACGAAACGATGGAGAATAGTAGAAATTACAACGAATGGCGAATTATTTTCCTCTCGTTCCTTCTTTCCTGGCTTATGTTTTAGAATTGATACGGAGGGATAGTAACGCGTTGTTCCTACGAACAAATTATAACACTTCGTTTGCATTATTTCTGCTCGACTGCGTGAACGATGTTTGAATATTTCCCCAAAAAGTTATTGGTATCTATGTATATATCTGTATGTATATATATAAGCACGTGCGCGCACGCACATACATATGCACGAATAAATTTATATTTCGTTCAACTATTTCTACTCTGCGGTGTCCCAACACCGAAAAAAAAAAAAAGAAAACGTGTTAACAATGTATCAAATAATAGATTTCTTTTAGATTTTTTAACGAACGAATGAACGAAAAAAGTATAATATAATATAATATAATATTGTAATATAATAGAATATAATATAATAATATAATATAATAATAATAAATCAAGGAGAAAAAACAAACGGTCCAGACCCAAAACTAACTCAGGGTCATTAAATATACTATGCCTGTATATATAACTTTCTATGTAACTTGTCTGTGCTTGCCTGTGCATTATTAACTTATATACCTAGCAATAATAACCAATTCTATCGGTGCTTGTCCATATCTAAAAGTTAATAATTCTTATCAAACAATAATATTAATAGAAATAATAGTAACGGTGAAAATAAAAATAATATTATTTTTGCTGCATTAATAGTAGTGCGAGTAATAGTAAATCAATAATAATAATAGTAAGAATAATAATTAATTATTGGTAATAACTATAATACACTTTCCCAGAAAACCTGTACATATACCGGTCTGTAATGTAGTATAATTCGTGTTTCATCCTCCCTTTTCTCTATTTTAGGCACTATCTAATGAACTCTACGAGATTTCTGTGCCTCGTAGGGAAACGTTAATAAACTCTCTGATAAATATACATTTTCATCTTCTTTCTGCCTTTCTTTCTTTTAATATTTTGCTAATACGCTTTATTACGCACCATTGGAATCAAATCTGTTGGAAGGCGTAGGAAACATTAAAAAGAGAAAAATAGCAATAACCGTTATTAATAATATTAATACGAATCCTGGCTATGAAACTCTGCACTTTCGATAACAATCCATCTTTCTTCTCGTTACTTTAAAATATAACACATGTGACAAAAATTTGGAAGCACGTTATTATCGCTCGAATAAGCTTCTATGCGAATTGATAGGCATAGATGAATGTTTGTTGAAAGTTTGAAAATACAGGTGACATTCCCCGACACAAACAAAGGGGAAAAATATCCACATTTCATTATTTTGGCGGAAAACAACTAATCTGATCGTGGTTGCATACAGTTTTATGCAGATGTATAGGGAACTATGAAAACAACTAATCTGATCGTGGTTGCATACAGTTTTATGCAGATGTATAGGGAACTATGAAAGGTGCAAAATTGGAAAATATCTGGAAAGAAGAGAGAACATATTCACAACCAACGTTTCACACGTGAACTGCTGAATTCGAAAGAGCGGGTAAAATAAGAAAACAAAAAGAAATGAGAAAAAGAAATAAAAACGTCGCGCGTGCGTTAAAGCATTGGAAGATTTTTTAAAGCTATCACGGTATAATCTAAAACGGGAATATATCCACACGATACTTCGTTAGTCACATTAATCGTATTGCTTACGTTGCTTCGTTATATTTTACTTTAAGAAGAAGAAGAAAAGAAAAAGATGTACTCTAGACATAAATTTTATACGTGAAAAACGATGCATTCGTATCAAAGAAAAAGAAAAGGAAAAAGAAAAAGAGAATACGCGGTTGATAAAGGCACGAGGAAGTTGGCTAGTTTTGCAAGAATATATATCTCCCTCTTTTTGTTCACCAATATCGTTAAATTTCGTTTCTCAAAATATAAAGAGAAAATTGGAATTTTATATGCAGACTACGCCCGCGTAAAATACTGCGACGATATTTAGTAAAAGAGAACTTTTCGGTAACGCGGTCTCAACACGATAAACATTACTTTCAACATTGTGAAACAATGGTTCCTATACATGGTACATACGCAAACGTAACCGCCTACAATATTAGTTACACGATAAAAACCTATAAACAAGTATAGCCTTTTCAATCGCTATCATTAAAAGTTCCTTTTTTCCCGACTGGCCAAATCGCTTTCTCCGCGAGTTTTCTTCAAATTTCACGCGGCTTACGTTTCCATGTGTAAAACCATGGCGATCTGGATGGTCGTGCAAGTGAAGGAGACACAGCCGGGCATCGATCGTCCACAAGCATTGCGCGCTATTGCACAGTTTAAGGATTATATAATACTAATGTACACAGCAGCACTACTCGAGCACTTACGTTCGAGTATAGACATCTCTTTCTCTTTGTCCTTTAATTCAAAAAAAAAGACAGAAAAAAAAAGAAAAAGAAAAAAGAAAAAAATCCCCGCGATCACTCGACGTCGTTCCGCTCAGCAGTGTTTGTATGCGATCTGTCACGTTAGTCTCCTCCACTGGCCGATATCAACCGTCGGTCGCCCTTCTTCCCGAAAAGACGATACTCGTCGGGCTTCCATTAAAAACGACTATCAAAAATTGATCTCACGCGTAAGAAATCCGATCTCGCTTTTAATACAACGTGAGGAGTCGATCATCGCGGGGGTGAGATAGGCTATGCGATTGGTCCGCGGCACACAGGTTACCATATATATTTTGTTCTCTCAGAACGAAGACAACTTGATTCATTTTTCTATCGGTGTCTCTCTGTACGACCACGTATTTTCACTATCGGGTGACTAGACTAGGGCGGTGCTGAGAAGACGACAGAGTAAACGAAGGAAGATTTCGTTTTCTCAAACACGCCCCCGCCTGAATATGGAGAGCATCCTCGGGGTGGCCACGTGCTTCAACGTCGTCCTCGAGAGCGTGCTCCTCGAGTTCCTTTGGACGTCACTAGTCGCGACGGTCGTTTCTCCTCGGCCAGTGTTCTCTTCCGTTGGTTCAGTGGTCGTTCTTCGTGCTGGACCGATCGCCATCCCACCTCGCCCTCGCACTGCCCGCTAAGGCGAGAGAAAAAAGCCAAACGGCATCACGCAGTCCTTCGGCATGAAGCAGTCGTGCACAGTTTTCATATGATTCTTCATTTTGTCAGGCCTGGAGAATTCTTTTCCACATACCGGACACGGGAATACTTTCCTCTGATGGCCTTCGTGGTAAAGAAAAGCGTGTCGTTGGAAGCTGTATTTATTCTTGAACGTCTTCTGAATGTCGAGTTTCGCACACTCGGTGCATTGATAAACACCTTCGGATATTGAAGCATAACGAAAGAGATTCAAACCGCGAACGGACATCTCGGTCAGCTGTTCAGCAGGATCCTGCGAGTGCGATGTGGCGCGACGCCTCATGCGTCTCTTCGGCACCTGTCGACCAGGCGGAGCCGACATGGTTCCGATCTGGTGACCGCTACTCGTCGACGAGGAATTGGTGGTCGGTGCCGGGCTACTACTACTGCTACTTCCGCCGCTGTTCTGCGCGTTGTTCCTACCGGTTGCCGGTGACATTGACGAACTTCTTGTCGACGTGGTGGTCATCGTTGTGCCGGAACTGGACGCTGTGCTGGACGTCGAACTAGTAGTTGTGGTCAACGAAGTGGTGGTGTTCGATCTCGCGTTCGAAGTGTCCGTGCTCGATTGATTCGCCGAAGATCCTGATCCAGAATTTCGACCTTTCTCTTTCCACGTCTCGCCATCCGATTTCGTGTTCCCCGATGAAAACTCTGTGAAAAGATTCGAGTTAGTAAAGACACTGATTCTTATCGATAATGTGTAACGATCGTGGTTACAACAATTACGACAATGAGCATTATCAAGGAGACTCTCTAAAACATGATTCGCTCTCTGGCTACAGTAAAGGCTATGTAAATTGCATGCAACTGCGATCTAATTCGTACTGAAAATAAATATTTAATGATACCGATGTATGATGATTGTATACTCTGATGCGTGCAGAACAGAGATACGAGAGGCTACTGCGAGTCGTAAAGGGAATTTATAGCTCGATGTGAAATCAACATGGCATATAAATGATTCTATATAAAGTACAAATAAAATTTAAATAATACCTGAAAATAAAATTATAATATAAAAGAATGAACAATAATCTACTTAATAAAGTACCAATAAATAATACGAGGGAATCGGGAATTTTGGATATCAATGAAAATAAAAATCTCGCATTGATCAAACAAAACCAAAACAAAGTATAGTCGTACCATTTTCTTTTCTTTTTTTTTTTTTTAACAAGTTGTCAGGCAAAAATCGGGCCTTCATTGCGTTTTGTGTACTCGTAATATACAGAATGACGGATCGATTCCACGCTGAAAATTCTTGACGATCGTGTATCAACTTAAAAAAGGGGAAGGGTAAGCAAAGGGAACATAATGGCAATGATAACTAAGAAAGAATTCACCCGATGCTTTTCTCCTTTTTTAAGCATCAGTAATTTTGGTACATCCCGATGCAAGATGGACTGGAAAGTTTCCAAATTGAAAACGTCGGGTGATTTCGTGGAGAAGATAGATACACGTCGTGGAATCGTGAATCTGTCGTGCAAAATAAACTCTACGTCGTACTTTGTACCGAGAATTCGATCGATGCGAGAAACGACAACAGTTCCGGCATTGCGATTAAATTATATGACAGACTTTGTCCTTTACTCGTGACTCGCTTAAACATCTTGCAATATTGTATTACAAGCAAGCTAATAAGTAAGAAATAGAACAAAAAATAGTCGTTCAACTTCTACATAACGAATAAAATGAACATTATCAGCGTAAAATTGTTATAAATCGTTTCTCGCAACGAAATCGTTGAGATAATGAGAAGAAAACAAAAAAAAATAAAGAGTTTAACAGCCAGCGGACTTATAAAAATCAGAAGTTAAATGCAACGAAAAAAACCATGTACATATATATATTTATCTTTTTTTCTTGTTCTCCAAATGTTTCACTTTGCTTCATTGTCCGGACAGTAAAAATAATAAATCAACAATACGCGTACGCAACATGCAAAACAAAAGTCCATAAAAAATAATAATCGCTGATTTCCTATCGTGATTGGCTTCTCAAGCAGTTGGAACGTCGATTGTTTTCTCGTTTTATTTTCAACACTGATGACTGCTCTATATTCGAACGTGCGAACAAATCGAATTTCTATTATTTTCAAATAAGAAACGTTCGCTTTTACTCAAGTAAGCCACACACAACGTAGGAATCTTAATATCTAAAGATCGTCCGATCGGTTCTGACAATCGTTTCTCGCCGATTATGTTGACGATTCTATAAAAAATTGAATGGTGATTAGTTAACGAGAGCCATTTCAAGGATTTCATTGGCAGCGTGTCTTTTGATGGAGAATCGTCGACGGCGAGACAACGATCGCTATCGACCAACCAGATGCATCCACAATCACTAAAACGAAACTAAATAAAAGTAATTTTTGGCTAAGAGTAACGGTGCTTCGTAGTGAGTGCGGGAATTCTTGAATTTGGTGTATGTGTGGACATATCGAGATATACAAAGGGGCGATATGATTTCTGTTTCAAGTGACTAACGAGAAATCTCTACGTAAGAACACGGCTGTGGAACGTAGTAACAAGATTAGAAATAAAGGATAATCAGAAAAAAAAAAAAAAACAAAAAAATATAAACAAACGAAGAAAGAGAAAATTTTCGTTCCAAAAAAGACAAGAAAAAGAAGAAGACAGAGAACGGTTGTAGACAACTCGTGGTGAATTAATCGCGTGTGACAAATCCTTCGTTTTGAAATAAATTATGGCACTTTGATGATGATGCGTCGCTTTGAAAATATCCTTCAACTACACGGGACAGTAGAGATTTGTATGTAAACGATTAATGAATGATCACGAGTCTCTGAGCCTACTTACACTCACGTTCCACATACGTGCGACAATAATAACGCATATCATAACGGAAAAACAACGAAAAACGTAACGAAAGGAAGTAAAATAAAGTTCTACTGTGTGTAGCATTGCGCTGTTAATCGTTATAGTAATTACCTTCTTTTTCGAATTTCAATTAGTCTGCTACTTTCCTTGACAAGCATGTATATATACGTATACATATACTAGACAGACGATCCAGCTCATTAATTTATGGTCGATTTCCATTACAACACACAATTCGCACGACAATCTCTTCGATCATTGTTTCCTTTTTTTTCCGTTTCGGAATAAACCATTGGTAACAAAATATTTCGCTTATTCGCTAGTTTTTCAACCACTTCTTTTTCCCCGTTCTTTTTTTATCGTAACGCGTGGAAAGCATTAAAGAAAATAAGGAAATACGACGCAGAACGTCGATTTCTTTGTAAAATGTTGTGACGGAAGAAAACAATATTGGTAAATGTATAACATAAAATTAAAAGTGACATAACAGCTGAAATTTACTAAAGGTGTTATTGCAGTTAATGGATGAAGCTTCATACAAGAAACTCGCTTGACTTACGCGCTGATAAAGATAAAATATCGGGTTTCTACGCACATGTTATCACAAGGAGAAACAATATGATCGATTTTCAAAGAAGTTTAAACAATAAGAGTCGCTAACTTTCAAAAAAAAAAAAAAAAAAAAAAAACTGTTGGACAATAAACAACTTTCTTTCCTTGTTCATTCATTTAACACAGTGTCTTATTGTTTCCTTCGATGCGCTAGTTTGTACGTTGGATACACTAAACGATTTTTCGAGATGCGCGCTAAATATTCTTTTCGAATGATATTTATTTTGTAGATTTCAATACGACGTCGATTTCAATTTATAATACGACGTTGTAACGCTAATGTTACGTTTTCGGTTTTTCATTGATCCTTAAGTAAAAGCTATCCGTTCAGATTTCTATCAGCGGATCTCGTAAAATCGACCAGGCACGCACGATTATAAGTGCTTCTAAAACGTGAGTATGCATTGCGCGCGCAACAACGGAGACGTGAATGTATGAGACAAAAGTCGGTACAACGAGACTTAAAAATCCTTCAATTACAATCTATTGAACACCGTTCTTTTTATTATCGATAGTCATAATCAAACAATCAGTGCATATAAAATATACTAAGTCTACCCAGCGTCAGAAAAGACTCGTCTTCTCTAAAAAGTTCCCTATAAAATTTTTTCTTGTTTCTTTATTTTTTTTTTTTTTTTATTTTCCCTTTATTACTCTTTTACGCTCATTTCACGACAAGGTCTCACTTATTTGGCACTAGATTGCGATCATCGGGCGCGCTTTTTAAAAAAAGGGATATACACACACGCGCACGCGCGCGCCTAAGATCGCGGGCGTCGATAACAATTTATTATTATTACTTCATTTTTTTACTTTTCTTTTCTTCATCGTCATTATTTATGTCGCTTAAAAAGGCACCAAATCGGGGATTACACCGCTACATATTATTGGATCCCACTGAAGTACGTTAATTCAACGTATAATATATAAAGTTAGAAGTCAACCACGTATCTCCTTTGCTCCTTTCTTTTTTTTTTACTCTCATTTTCTGACGCATCATTTCAAAAACTGCAACGACGTTAATAGGTATTATCAACTAGCGCTAAAATATATTCGATATAACTTTTGTTTATATATATATATATATATAAATATATATATAAATATATATATATATAAATATATATAATATATTAATAATAATAATAATAATGATAATAATCGTAATAATATTAATAATAATAATAATCGCAATAATAATAATAATATGTGTATATATATATGTATATATATATACATATATGTACCATCTTTACGCCAGTCGCATACTTTGTATATGTATTTCTCTCTGTATACGTGTTTGTGTACATATGCGTGTAATTTATTTGCGATAATAAACTATGATTCTTTTCTTTTTTAATATATATATATATATGTTTATGTATATATATATATTTATATTTAATATATATATATTAAAATCTATCCGATAGTACAGTCTGCTTTTTAAGCCTCGTAATTTACCTCTCTCTCTTTCTCTCTCTCTCTCTCTCTCTCTCTTTCTTCCTCTCTGTTACTCTTTCGCGTTGGTTTCTTGCAAGAGCGACTGATGCCGATAACACGTGAAAAAGAAACTTAGAATAATCGGTATTGACTGGTGGTCCGCTTTCGAAATAAGGGACGAATAAAAAAAAACGATCATTATTGGCGTGTCGCCATTGCAAGAACCATATATAAATATAATATAATCTATGTAAAATTTTTCTTGTTTTTCATATTCTTTCCCCCGTAACCCACCCGCAATGTCCGTAGACTTATAAATTAATTAAAATATGTTCAACACGAAATTCATCAACGAGACCTCTGTGATCCTAACCGCGATTGGCGTGAGAAATTCGCTTCTGCTTCCAATAAGATTCACTTAAACGAAGGCAGAACAGTTGCAGATTTTCGTAGAAAATTTTAACTCGGCCGATTCTTCCTTTTTCTCTTTTTACTACAACGTTAGTTGAAATTAATTTTTAATCATTTTTTATGTAATGCGTAGTACAAGTACAAGGTACCCCCTTACAAACAATTCCTCGTAACACTTCAAAGTGTTTATTTCTTCCGCTATGAACACTTTTTACAGCTTGAACACTAATTTTGTACGAATATAAGGATTTCGTATCATTATAATCCTTAATCCTTAAAATCACCCCTCGCAAACTTCTATTAAGTTTTACTGATTGGCAACATGAATTTCCTCTTTTTTACAACCTTAATTCTAAAGATTAACAACATTTAAAGGCAACGAACGTGAGCGAATGTTGTACGATAAATTTTCGTAGCAAGCTTCAAGATCAGTTGCTAAATTTCAACAATTTTATTAGGTATCAGTTTACCCTGATCACGAGCCTTAAGATACCATTAAGGAATTCGATGTAAGCAGAGATAACAACTTGATTCGCATACGCGTCGTTACAAATGTTCTTTTCTTTTTTTTTTTTTTTTTGCTTCTTTGCCAAATGCTCTGCAACTGTCTTTCTAAACTTTAACGGTGGATAGAAACATTTGCGGATCTTTGTTTTCTTGTATAATGACGACGACGACGACGACGACGACGAAAAATAAAATATTTAACAGAATAATATATTATGCGAGAAATAAAATGAAAACAAAAAACAAACATGTGGTCAACAAGGATCACCAAGAGTTTCACGTCTTCCAAGCGATTTCTCACGCTAAAGTCGACTAGGGTAAACTAACGCTCCTTTTCGTACGGACGAATAAAATTGGATTTCCCAAACGAGCTATCACGGAAAGCCCCCCGTTCAAAAGAAACAAGCATGTGGATCTATTTTCCTGCTCTATTGTTAAAAAAATGAGAAATGATCGAAATGATTGAATTGTCGTTCGTTACAATTTGGCAATTGATTTTACTTTAGGCGATCCGAGAGCTCTGTTACACTGTACTTTCCATTTCATATCGACACGCTTTATTCCGTTTCTATAAATCCTTCTCTTTACCTGCCATCTAAAATTGAGTTAGTCTTAGCCTCTCAGTGATTATCAAATGTGAGTGTATTACTTTAATTATTATTTTTTTTTTCCATTTTAAATCGATATAAGCTGTTTTAGCCGCTGCCTCTTTGCACTTATTTTTGTTTAATATATATTTATATTCAACTATCAGTTTATACCCTCTTTCCTCAATTTGTTTTCATATTTTCTTCCTCTTCGTTTTTTTTCTTTTTTTTTTTTTTTTGGACGGGCTTTGCGTTAACCCATCGCGAACACAACAATTTCACCAAGACCGGCCTGCAACTGTCTCTCGTCCCTATAATTTTCTTCCTTTACGTCAAACAAAAAGAAAAACACAAGCTAAAGTAGGATAAACTAAAACAAAAGAATACACACACACACACATCTTTTCTCCCCGCCGAAAATAATCCACCGACGCGGAATGGTGGATACTCTTTGGTCCATGAAAGTTAAAAATTTTGAAGATAATTGACCTGAGAGCATATCGATTTTGCGAGTCAGCGGCACGGTCCATTACGATCAGAAATATTAAAACGTCCGTATATGCTTTTAGTTTGTTTCTCTTTCTATCGTTTCTTATTATTTTTTTTTTTTAGCTTTACTTTACCTACTCGTCTAATCATTGCTGCCTGCCTAACTAATAATATATCATTCTATCTTCCTAAAAGTACGCGTAATTGCATCCGGAGGCGATCGATCTTCCGATCGCTCCGTATTTCTTACAACTAAAATTTTTTATCTTTGCAACGCTAGATATCTCTTGAATAACGAACGAACAACACTGGTCAATCGTGGGCGATATCGGACACAAGATCGTATAAATCATGTCGTGTCCTGTTTCTTCTTCTTACATTTTTCTTTTCACCTTGAAATCCCACGCATTTAAAATAACAACGAAGGTCTCCGTTACGATTATAATTAATTAATAGTAGCAGTAATAATATTTATAATTATTATTATATAGCCTCTAGTCGTCTAATGTCTATGCCCAACTAGTGAAAAAATTTGTATATAAATCGTTTCGCTTCCTCTCCGATTCATGCGTGTCGTTCATAATCATAACAATGGATCTATGAACGAAGGTCCGACTAGAGAGGATTCGACAAAGTGTAAAGTGCAAAATATAGTAAGCTACAATCGTATTTTAGTGCTGTCTCTCACGACTAAGCCTATGTACCATCACTGTAGCCGTATCCCTTTTGAACAGTAATCGATAATCGACTCGACCGTTTGCGCGTGCACGCTATAGTCTTTAAGACTAAAAGAACTCACAAAGAACTCTGTATCCTTTTTTTCTTTTCTAAGCATGATCTTTCTGAATTAAATTATACATAAAATTATGCTTCAGATAAACTGCGTAAAACTCGTAACAAGTAAGACAAGGATATATTTTTAACAACGATAATTTCTATGACCCTGGACACACACACATCCTTGTCTCACGTTATTTAGAATTTAATATTTACAAAAAGAGAATCTACAATATAACGATTAGCTTTAGTTGATTATGAATTTATGTAACAAATTTAATAGTCGTTTTAATCGCATATTTTTGCTCTTGGGAACAATATATATATATAGATAGATATTTTACCCACAATTCATTTCAAGTTAAACAGGAAATAAACGAACGTATCATTTTTTGGGTAACGATAAAATCCATGTTTTCTAATATAATATATATAATATACAGAATATATAGAATATATAGTAGTAAAACTGTGTCCAGTTGTACTGGCTAAGCACAAATGTTTTGTTCAATAGAGTACGGTACAGTACGATATGGCGTTAAGTTACTACTAAAGTGCCTTCAGTCTATCCAATGTCAGTACTATCTTGTATTTGGTGTCGTTAAAACCGTCCCTCTGCAGTCTTTCAAGAATTGCATGTCCCGTTCCGTTAATTTCCCCATTAACTATCTCCATCCTTCCCTGCCCTAACCGCGGACTTCTTTCCACCTTGGCTCCCTATTACGCTACTATATAACTTCGAATCAGGCTCGACAGCTTGACAACAGCTCAACGGCTCAACAACATGGCGAACGGTCATCGTACATATATATTGCATTTACTCAGTCTACGTGGTTCCCTTATTTATATTGTGTGTGCATGTACCGCCGTTTTATTTCAATAAACGTATGCATATTTTCGATGCTACATGCAACACGTTTGATTCTCTCCGTAATATAATAGTCACACAATAGTAAATATACTCTTTGTTGATTTGGACTCACGTTTCTTTTGCGATTATCTTGCTTACCTTCTCCTCTTTGTTTCATAACTGATCCTCGTTGTCGTACAACTACGTTAAGACGACCAAACGAGTACACCGGTTCAATCATATATAAACTCTTTGTATGCGCATATCTCTCTTTCTTATGTTCCTTCTTCCTTTTTTCTCTATATTTGTATAACATCCGCGATTCCCTCGAAGGGAAGCAACGCGGTAAAGCTCGTTTCGTTTGTAACTTAATGCCCGTTTCGTGTTACGCGCACGAAAATCATTTTTCGAGAAAGGGAGCTTTCGGTTTACGAAATAGGCTGGGATACACCCGCCAATTTTGTCCGAAAGAGCGAACTTTCGAACGAATCAAGAGAAAACCAGTAGCTATAGGATCCGATATAGCACGAATTATATCACGTTTAATAAAGTAACCGGACATAAAAGGTACTCCGTTCGACTGTATTTGACTTTACTAGCTGCTATGATTAATATCGTATATCCGTTTGTTAAAAGTCCAGTTTCTTTCGTTTCACGTTGACCCATTGAAAAAGGAGAAACTGTTTTGAGCTGCAGCAGACACATGGTCTACGATTCAATTTCCCCATATTCGCGGAAACAACGTCTTCGGATTTAGCTCTTTGTTCTGCCTGTTTGTTGTTTATCAAACGTTCGTTAATTGTATAAAGGGAACAGATGTATAACTATCTACGTATCAATGACGATGATCATCAGATGTTTAAAATTTGTATATTCGATTGACTATCTGTTTACCCCCGTGTCTGATATTGTCCTTTCTTGATTCGTCCTACTAGCGTTGTCTCCAAAAACCAATCCTCGATTGTATTTTATCAACTACGAGACTAATCTAACGCGACTACTCGTTCTCTCTTTATCCGTCCGAAACACTGCGACCTTTTCTTTTCTTTTCTTTCTTTTACAGCTATGGGTATATCCGGAAAGCCACTGACACGTACGCTCGTATCGCTCTTGAGCTTTTCACGCGATTTTCTTCATTTGCTGCCTCTTCTTTGCGTAACGTCCCCTGACCCTTACCACGACGACGAAGAAATCGATCAACGATTTGTTCAACGATTTATCGACGATTGCACGACGCGAAGTGATACTTGGCCGTTAAGAGCGCCTCCAGAAACGTAGGAGAAGCATCGTAACGGTAATTTGTATTCTTTCTCAAGAGGCAGAACGAAGGGAAAGAGCCAAGGAACGTAGCCTGAGAAGAGAGGACGCACCGACAGCGGTCTACCGCTGCTGACCCATACTACTGCTGCCACTGCTGCTAAGAGCCGTCTGCGACTTAAGGCTATGTATGATCTTAACGTGGGCGACCATGTTATCTTTCCGCGTGAATTCCTTATAACAAACCGGACAAGCAAAGTACTTGACGTTACGCTTGTGTGAGGTGACGTAGTGCCGGCAGAAATTGCTGATGTGTGTGTAGGTACGATTGCATACGGTGCACCTGTATACGTCGCCCTCTTTCACGCAGAAGTCCCGTACCGAACCTTCCGTTCTCTCGTTTTCGACCTTAAACGATCCTTCGAAGTCGCTTTGACTGATCTCCGATTCACCGGCGACCAGATTAAATATGGCACTGCTCAAATTGTCTTTCGACACCTTTTGCTCCGATTCGGAATCGGAATATTGCTGCGAGTCATCCATGGACGCCATAATTGCCGTTGACGATGTTTTTCCTTGAAGAGACGACGTGCTGTACTCCTTACGAAAGCATCGCTCGAAGTTGATGCGTATATGAGTCGGTGACTGCGAGCCACCGCCACTCGACGTCTCCTCCGGCTCTGAAACGAAGAAAACTTTCTTCTTTAAACAGTTCTCGACGCCTACACCTTTGTATCGTATTATATATATATATATATATACACACGCATACATACATACATACATACATACATGCGTATGTATGTGTATGTATATGTATATATATCAATGTTATAATAACATCATTCGTACTTAAGTATATCGATGCATTAGGTATAAATTATCAAATATTTCTAGTAATATATAATAGTGTATAATAATGTACTGATATAATAACGTATTTCTATATTTGTGGGGGGAAGCAAGAGGAAGGGTAGAGCCAGCAAAAAAGAGTCACCGTATTCGAACCGGCTGTCCGTCAACTCTGTCCCATGTTAAGTGTTTTATGCCGCACCCGCTTTTCCGTGTCCCCACCCCTGTTCGTCGTCATTCCCTCTTCAGATTCTTTCGCTCTCACGCACGCTTTCGCTACTGCTCACTGTTGATCGCGGCTTTGCCTCGATCCCGTACCGGCTGGCTGCGAAGAGGACCGTTACGGTCTCGTTTGCCATACCATGAAGAGCATTTCAGCGACTCAACGATGGCTCTCTCTTTCTTTCTTTCTTTCTTTCTTCCAAATAAATATGCACCATACACGCGCTCAGACATTCTCGCGATCACACGTACGTATAATCTTTTTTCATACACACTCGCGCGCGCGCGTACAATTCTTTCTCCCCTCCCATGCGTGTCTCTCTCTCTCTCACACACACACACACATACACACACGCGCGCACGTACACACATGCACAGGCGCGCGTGCTCTCACGCACCCTTTCTTCCTCGTCTGTCACGCACACTTACATTCCACCCTCTCGCGTTTGCAGTCTTACACCATTTAGCTCGTTTTTTTCCTCCCGTTCACCTGGACTCGCTCTCGTATCTACTGCTACGGAATGTATGCAAATACATGTATACACGCAACACGCGCAACATATCACTCAGTCAGAGACGAACGCTTACACATACGCGTGCAGAGTGCACGTATATGCGAATGTTAATAAACATCATCGTCATGTACACTCGAAAAAGACCCCCTCCCTATTAACTTTACGTTTTAAATAGTCCGTGCGTCCCGTCAGTCTAAACCGTATACGCATATTATCCATTCTCTACGGGAAGACGATCCATCGAGATCGAGGACGCTCGAGAAGAAGCAACGTTTTCTCTTCTTCGATGCAATTATATATCGTTATATTTAATCCGCTTTCGGCTTCACTTTACATCAGATTCTTTTATTCGACTTTCTCTTATTTAGATTCTGGCATTTCGGAACGGTTTCATATTACTTTTTTTTTTTGTTTTGTTTTATTTTATGTTATATATTTTTTTGTACTTTTTTGAGCGGCTGGCCTCCCCTAGTTCCCTCGCTTCCCCCGCGCAAAGGTAATCTCTCAGAGATCAAATGGTGACTCAGATAATCTCAACTCACCTGCGCAAAGAGAACAAAGCAACACGTTTCACGGTCACTACCGAACGATCATCATGTTCGACATCTTCGAAGCACTCTGTCATGTGTGCGCGTGCGTGCGTACGTCAGTAAAGTAATTTCTTTTCTTTTCTTTCTCTCTCTTTCTCGAACATCATATGGAAAAGAATGTACGTCACACTCTCGATACCAATTGATCTTTTTATATTGATCTCTCGCTCTCTCTTTCTCTCTCTCTCTCTTTCTCTCTCATCATTCGCTCTTTCTTTTCCGTCACTACATTTGTTTGTCCATCTCTTTCCGTCCTGTCGTATATTTTCATCTGTTTTCTCCTTCCCGTTTCGTTTTCGTTTTCGTTTTCATGTTTCGGACTTTTCCCCAAATTTCTGTTTCTCCGTGTTTCATTCCTCCGTCGTGAAAACTCAATTAGGCAACGAGAAGAACGCAAGAGAAGGCGGAAGCGATAACCTGCCGACGTTCGTTGTCCGTTAAAAAGAGCTACGCACACTTCTTTTTTCGTTGTAATGACATCTATCCATTTCACCACGGTCCGTCACTTCGGCGCAAACATAAATTGCGTTCAACTTTCTTACAATGAACGAACGTGAAAAAAAGTAAACCAGCGTTTCAAATAAAAATCAGAAAAAAGTAAGCACCGCTAAAAGCTGGCTCCACCCCCTCCTTTTACCAAATGGCCAATGACAGCGAAGCGTTTCTCATTCGCGTGCGGGGATTATAAAATCATATATATAATAACATGTACATGTGTATATATTTATATGTTGCACATGTATACGTATAACAATATATATACATATTGTATACACACGCGCGCGCGCACGCGCGCGCGTGTATCCGTGTATGTATGTGTGTGCGTGTCTGTGTCTGTGCGTGCGCTCAATATGTGAAATGGGATCGAAAAAGGTAAGTAAAAGTGGCAGTAAATAGAAATGTATATATAAATATATAAGTCTAGATTAGAGAAACGAGTGAGGAGAACGAGCGTAAAGAAGAAGGAACGAAGCGCTGCGCATTGGCCGAGCATAAATTACAATGGGTATGTATATTTTATATTATGTCCCTTAACGACAATCGGTGGGTGGTAGGTTAGATTTTTGGAGGCTACAGCATTCAAAAGGGAATATATATCTTGTGTGTTTGTTGGCACGTTTTTTTGATTCCGCTCGAACGTCTCGTCGTTTCAGAGGAGCATACACAAACGCCTGTATGGGCTCAACGAGACGACGGCTTCCTTTCTCTCTCATACACTTTGTTTCTTTTTTCGTAAATATATGTGTATGTATACATACATATATATATATACACATGGTACGCATATGTATACATATTTTTTTGAGATTTTTTTTTCTATTTCGAGTTGTCACAGGTCAACGCGTGACTTAAGTAGAGGTCTCGTTTTCGAAAGCCCGTTAAACTTTGTGCGCATCGTGTTTCGATATGTTTCGCCTACGCGGCTTAACACTGCCGAAAAATTCGTTTCAGATTGCACGGAAAAAGGAAACGGTTATTATCATTAGTAGTAGTATTGCTTTTTTTTTCTTTTTTTCTGATATTTTTAACAGACCGCGTGAAACCCGTGACACGCATAAACTCCTGGGAGCCTATTCACCTTCTCCGGATACGAATCACAAATACTTTTTTCAATACTCAGCGAGATTTGTTGACCTTAATTCCATGTAAGGATGCTAGCTCAGGCAGTATCCTCGAGTTAACATCTTAACGAATTGCACTCGTCAACAAATTCATCGACTCGAGTCTCAATATTCTTTCTTATTTTTTTTTTTTTTTTTTTTTTTTTGTATTCATTATTATTATTTTTAGTGTACTTGAGTCTACGACCAAAAATAGCCTCCCCGGAAATATTGCTGCGATACTGCGATTCGTAATTAGTTTGCAGTCGCGCAACGACGAGCAAGGTATAAAATTAACAGATGAAAATTCTGAAAAATTAAATTGATTAGCACATCGTACAGCAGTGTTTTGTAATATTTTCTTTTGCATGTTCATCATTCAAATTTATCAAGATGATTGTAATAATTTTGATAAAACAAATGATAGGTAAATATGTAAGAATATTTGTTAAGGGTAAGAATACAATATCACCTGGAAAAGATTGCAAATGTAATATTTGTGTCTAATTACCGTTGGCCGACATCGAATTGTCTGACAAAGTTAAATTTTATTCGGTGCAATTCAAATGGAGCAAAACATGAGTTATTTAAATATTGATAAAAGCCTACGTTTGCCAAATAGGCACGATATTCTCCTTTTTCGCTAATAAAAAATGATTGGGAACGTTTACACATCAATAATTATCAATATTGTAATATATATTCAATTGCTTAATATTTATCCTGAATGATAATTTAGAGTATGCTGTTCTCAAGTTAATGAATATTATTTGGAATCGTAAAATCAATTCACAGATACTCGATAACAGAAGTCTTATCTTTTAATTTCAATGATAGGCATAGTTGGTGCGTATATTAGATGGAAACGACACAATGCTGTCATTAAGTTACCGAGAAGCTAAGTTTACACGTTATGAGGACCGAAACGTGTAATTTCGAATAGTTTTGAAAAGGTAAAAGTATGGAATCCTTTTTAAAATCGTACAATGCCAATTTTGTATCTTTCGTATCTTTCTATTTTTTTCAAAAGTATAAATCATATTGACACTGCAGAAAAAAGACACGTACGGGTGCGGTTACATCGATAGTTATCGTTTCTTAAAACTTTAATTCACGATCGCGCTGTATCGTTTCCACCTGATATACGTACCACTCATAATTCTTAATCTTTGAACTTAGGAGCAGAGCTAAATCAGTTGGTACTACTATTCATTGATTAAAGATTAAATTTGTTCAAGCTAGTGTATCTGTACCAAAGAATGTTTTAAAATATGCAATGACATCGTGTTACTTCGATTATTCACGACATAGATGGTGATTATTAAAACGTTGCGTTAATCGTGTAAGCTGATAATGGAATTCCTTACCTTGCTTGAAACCTTCGTTCCCTTGCCTACTGTGTGGCCGCGCGAACGTCTCATCGGAGGCTAACAGATAAACAAGAACCAGTCAGATTATTGACAATCAAGCAAATTTTCACGAATGACAAAAAGAAATAAACACGTTTATTTAAGATAAAAAGGAGAAAGTGCTTTACCTTGGGCAGAGGTGCTAGGCGTCGGTTCAGGTTCCCGTTTAACGCGAGATGTTAGTGATTCGGGTGTGTCAGTACCATTTTCCGTTGGCTCGTCTTTTCTCGTCGACGACAAAGAGGAAGCAGCCAGACTGGTTCCCGATGATGCCGAGTTCCCGACGTTATTGCTGTTCACGTTGTTATTACTTGCCGAAGCAGTACTGGAGTTTCCGCCTCTACCATTATTACCGGTGCTTTCGCTCTGAAAGTCGATACTCATCTTCATTTCCATCATTTCTGGCGAACCTTGTACGAGATCGGTCCCCGAACAGGACTGCAGCTCCTGGCCCGTGATCTCGCCGATCGGTGTATCGGAAGAACCGCTCAGCTTCCTCGGTCTGCCCCTTTTTCTCTTTGGCGCGGATAAGGCCGAACCAAGCAGAGGATGGTTCGACATATGGTGCATTCTCTTTTGCGAGACATGGTGGTGAGGCCCGATTTGGTTTATTCTATGTAGATTCGGTGGTGGTGGAGGTACTGTGTTTTGATTGCCAAGCAACGAAGAGGTAATACTAGGCAAGTCACACTTGTCCTCGTTTACCTCGGTCAGGCCCTTTATCCTAAGAGACTCAGCGACTCTCAAGAAAGCGGTTAGCCTATCCTGGTCGACGCTGACCTCCCCACGATACATGAAATCCAAAAGACTGCGCATATCCACGTAGGGGACATCTTTAAGAATGACTATCGGGTGCTTGTCGGGGTGTCCAACGAAAAGGGCCTGCAAAGATAGTAAGAAAAAAATACTCGGTCGGTATAGATTCGGCAAGAGGGTCGAGTAAGAAAACGTTATGAATTATTAATACACGTCATGAATTAATCTACCGTGATGAATTATTAATAATGTTCTAGAACGCGATTCATTGGACTTCAAAAAGAAAGCATACGTTTCCCCCAGGATCTCCGGTTTGACGATGCATTGTTCTCTATGGATGAGACTTGTCCTTACCTGAAAATAGGGACTACACGCCGACAGCACCATCTTATGTGCCCTGAGTAACTGACCCTCGACGGCCAGCGTAACATCGACGAACGACTCGTCATGGAGTAGTTGATCGAAAACGGAGAGTAGATTACTTTGATGATTATTCCAGCGCAGACAAAATCTCTGCGACGCCATCGCTTCACTTCTCAGATCCGCCAAGTTACCGTTAATGTCCGCTAACATCAGATCTAGTGTTGATCTTTTTATTGGTATTGCTGTTGCCGCCTCGTCGTCGCTTTTTCTCACCTTCCTCGACGAAGCCGCTTGCTTTTGCTCGTGCTCCTGCTCGTGCTCTTGCTCGTGCTCTTCTCTTCATCGGCCACAGTTTATCATATCCTTCCTTCACATGATCTGCGTCAACAAAAACGAAATATTTATTTAACAATTGACTAAAAATCTTTATTTTCTTTAAATAAAACTATTTCACGCATCTACACGCTCGTATAATTAATACGAAATTTATTATGGAAAATGGTATTCAATTACTTGCACGATAGTGGAACTCGATTCGACGTAAATGATTCATCTCGATATGAATCACTATATATATTACTAATTCGTTTTCGCGATCAACGCGTGCGGAAATGCTAGACGATAACCGTGGCTCGGCAGAATTCCTACACATGGAAAATTTCTTGAAAATCATGCGCGATCCTGGACGAGTCCTCTAAACGTTCCACGTATATATACGATAACGCCTGCATGCATAATCGTCCATATAAGCTTGCGAGACGATACGCACGAAGTATGAACGTGGGTGTACGACCCTGGAGGACGTAGGTTGGGCGAATAGGCGACTCGCTTCGTTCGTGCCTTTTATGTAATTCTCTCCTCACCCCTTCACCAGCCCAATCACGGTCACGTACGCAACGTTTGTTTCGCCAAGACCGCAGAGATGCGGCAGAAATGACTTTCCTCGGTTAGTCGAAGGGCGGAATTCGTAATCTGCCACCAGGGAAAAGGCTAGAAATATCCGAACAGGTCGCCAATCCAACCGTCGCCCACGATCAAAAGAAACAGATCGGTCGATTGGTGGCATTTATCGAAAAGGAGATAAACCGTTGACTCTCGATACCTTCAGATCATTTCTACGACGAGTTTAGATTATATTCGTACAAAGTTGCGAGTCAACAATATGATCAGAAGAAAAACAAGAAAAAAAAAAGTAAAAAAAGGGGAAAAGAAAAAGAAGTGCAAAAACGTTGTGCGCAATCGTAACGCAGATAGCATAAATTATTTATGTTTTTCACGAACCCTCTATAACTTGCAAGTTATATATCTTATAGTCATATCTTTCATATTCCGTTTTACCCACTTATCATTTTATATACTCTATATTATATTTTATTATTGTAAATATTATCAAACTCGTATAAGACCGTCTATTTACATACATAACGGCTCTTAATTTTTATATCAAAATGAGAAACTACATTGCATTATAGATTCTTTTTCTAGCGAGTAAATAAAACTTTGGACGCGGAGAAAAACCTCGATGTTGAAATACGTTAAACTTAAAGACACATGGAAACCGATAGCAGATAACGAACGTGACATCTACCGTCGAAGATCCTTAGGTATGGAGCAACAAGAAAAATATCCGCATGAAAAATCCGAGAAACGGGAAGCAACTTTTTCAGCGAACGATACGGAGGAGAATAAAGGCGGGAGGAAAAGAGAAAAGTCCTGCCTCTGCCTCCTCAGTCCTCGGAACTACACAACGTGTGGAAGAGGTCGACGGGTCGGCCGAGAGAATCAATAGCATTTTCTACGCATTCGGATCGATACCGTGTTCCGTTGCTTTCGCGCGCAAATCTCGGTATATGTGTATACGTACACACATATCCATCGACACGTGTATACGATGAACCACGCGAAGTGTACATAGAATGTTCATCGTAAACGTTGTGTGTCGTATCGTTATATATTCGATATAAATGCAGGATAGCAGTGCACGACCTTGCACGACCTTGTTAATACCTTGAGTGAATGGTTTTCACGGTGAATGGCACGTCATCATGGTGCAGCACACACCTCGGTGGCGGTACGTTAAACGATCGCGATCGAAGATTTGTGAAACGTCGTGGCGCGAGTTTCGATAGTCGACTCCTTCGTCTTTCGACATCGCTCGATTCAACCTCGACTTCCTGATAAATGGATTACGTAATGAAATCGTGCGAACTCTCGACCGCTTTATTAAATCGGCTGCAAAAATGTGGAATTCACAGTGTGACCAACGTAACTACGAAGACTATATGACGGTGTATCGGCGTCTAACGATCAGCCTTTGCGCTTTTTGAACCTTTTTCTATATTATGCTCCTTTCTCTTTCTCCGTCTTACGAGTTAAAAATTAAATAAAGAAGAAGAAGAAGAAGAAGTCGCTTTCACATAACGATTACGACATACATGTAGTACAAGCGGAGGAAGAGGAAAAAAGAGATGACGTTTTAATCAGTGTAGACATTCCGTCTACTCTAAAATAAAATTTTGACCCCTGATGGCAGATACGAGAATAATCTAGACTCTAGACTGTATCGGAGATAACGTTTACGCGAATAAATGCATAAGGATGGTTAAAAAAAAATCTACGGGGTACCGATCAGTGTTTATTCTGCCGGGACATTATCTTACGTGATTACGTAAAAAATTATTGAATCAACTGAAATACGTTGCTTCTTCGATCGGTATTATTAGCATGTTTTTGATAATACTTCGGTTAAAGGAATATTTTCGATCGAATCGAAATAGATATCGCTGCGAAACGCGAAAGATTGGCAAACTTGTATTCAATGAACCGTACATGAAAGTTAATAGAGAAGGAAACGAGACGAGAGGGGAACAGACGTAAATGAAGACCGTGACAGTGTACACAATTGCGTTCCTCGAAAGGTGCACGTATAACCAATATCGAACCACCACTCTTAGTCATATTTGTTTAGTCGCGCAGACACACCGGACCGTGTTCGACCAGTTTTCGAACGAACATGAAAAAAACTTGACGCTTCTACACACAGGGCCGTGTTAACGATTCGAAATATAAAAGTAGTCTCTGGATTGCCAATCGAAACGTCATCACCGATTCTCGAACGCTATTCAGATTATCAACAACAGCCGCCTGGCGAATACGCTCGTGTCACTATTCAAGCTTCAGCGATGATCACTTCTCGCGATATAATTAAACCATTAATTACTTCCTATGCTTTCGTATCATTCTTCTCGTTGAAGGTGTATCATGACGTTGTAACGTGTGGAAGCGGTCTCGAACGCCGATTAACGTACGTTTCGCTCTAATAACGGGAAATCGAGAAATTCGTGAAATAGGAAGCACGAAAGCGAATCGTTGGGGATCCAGCGACCGTACACTGTTCGTTCGATCACGCGTGCGACCGTGTTCTACGTGGACGATAAAACTCGATTAAATGATATTTACAACTTCTCTATTGAATCGATTTGCGCGACAGAGAGCCTGTATATAATATGCATGCACGCGCGTCTCTATGCTGCTAAAACATTTGCATTCGATAGATAACGTCGTTCGAACAAACGCCGATTACAAATCGGTGAAAGGTTGCACAATAATATAGGAACGACGAGTAGAGGGGACGATCGAGCTGCTGTTGGTTTTATCTGACCGTATATGTACCACCCTCTCGATCATTTCTCGTACGAACTTCGATCCGTTAGAATCCCTTAACGATTACCATTGATATTACGATATGTAGCGTCACCGCTCGGTTCTTTCTTACAATTAGTTCAACAACGTTGTCATCCTAACCGACCCCATTGTCCCTAGCTTACACGTTACTACGAAGATAGTTTTAACGATGCTCACAAAAACATTTGCACGCTATCACGCTACTGTGGCTAGTCACATGCAACACGCACACGTTTACTCACGGTGCGTCTATAGGCAACGAACGAGTCTTCCGACGCGGTTGACCCCGAAAACAACAAGGTTTTCGCGATTGACGGAGAAGAATATCTTCGCGACCGTGACGGCAACGATGACGGAAAGAATCGTGGAGCCGCAGACAGTATAGAAGCTAGCGCAAAGAGAATTCGAGAACGCGTTGCGCGAAGAGAACACTTCGCGGCACGCGTACTCGATCGCGATTTATGTTGTAAACAGAATGAGATGTGGGCCATCATCGATGACACCGCGAGATGATACGTCGTATACGATCCATGTTGAGCGGTCAGCGCGCGCGTGCGTTCTCTAGCACGCGTACGTATACTCATGCAACCGGTAGCAGAGAGCTAATCAAATCTACGCGCATACACGCGCGCGCACACACGTACACTGGTAGTACACGCACGCCTGTTGCTCACGCACGTGCGTGCACCAGCGTATCCGTATGCGTGTCACGCACACGGCTGGGCTACATTCTCGTTTCTGACGCGCACACGTCCTTAAAGCGAGAATACATGTATGCGTTCGTACGTGAGTGTACGCGACTCGCTCCTCTCATGGCCACGCATTGCGTAATCAGCACCAGCGGCAGAGTCACGCCGAGGTACAAAACGAACGACAAAGCGCGGCAAATACCGCTGCGTTTCGAGAGCCTGAAATCCTCGCTCGTCCTCCCTATCTCTTTCTTCGTTTCTCCGACTCTTTTCCTCCCTCGTACACCATTCTCATTCTTTCTCTCTTCCTCCGTCTTGTCACGTCTCTCTTTCTCTTTTTGTTCCTCTGCTTACGTGCCCTCCCCTTGTTGGCTGGCCTGTGCCTCCTACCTTTTACTGTTTCGACGCTTCCGCGTATAGAGGATACGGGTATATGTACAGTACACACGTCGCATGCACGCCTAAGAGCCGGACGTAGTGTGGCTGTGTTCTCTACTAGGCATTCTGGGATCCATTAATAGCGTTTAAAGACGATAGTTTTTATCCTAGGATTATTCTTACTGCGATTCAGCCGAGAGATACGTATCGATAGAGAGAACATTCCGCTGAGTCATCGCTCAAGGATGTACGTGTCAGTCGACAAAATCGTTTCTGCAAGGAATTCTGCGGCCGGTCACGCTGTGCACCGTCGTTGCGCCAGCAAATATTTTTCCGTTTTTCTCGGTTCCACGTGAAACCAACCACGGTTGTAATAACGACACTCCCCGCCACTTTGAACCGATTCTCGAGGGCCGTCCTCGCAATTGCCACACTGTCGAGTTTTCATCGCGAACCGACTCTTTTACGCTTCAAATTTTCTCGTATTTTCTCGTAAGTACGATTAAGAAAGCGTCACGAAATAGAACAGTAGGAAATACAGAGTATGAGAGAAAAAAGGAAGCAAATAGGGACATCCGGAGGCGCTACTCGGTCTAGAATAAGGGTTGCTTCATCGATCGACCGAATTTTAATGGTGGATCGAGGTCGAAGCCAACCGAGTGTGCAACGAAGAAGCGAAATGGCTAGATAAGCGGTTAAATGGATAGGTCAACGTGGAAAAGATTCAAATTCTGTTTGACAAGGGAACGTTGATAATCGATTGGGAATTGTGCAGGATCATGCCGTGGAAAAAGATGAGCGGCATGTTTCTTGGCACATCTTCCTTACCATCGATAATGGAAAACTGAGAGAAAATTGAAGCTAGCGACGTGGTTCGGCTTACAATAATCAATATCTCCAGCGACGAAATAAACGCTCGAAGCAAATCGAGAGTCTCGGCACAGCCGTTTGAGCCAGAGATGGAGAGGGAGGGTATGAGAGGGAAAGAGGGGGGGAAGAGAGAGCGATTTGGGGTAACCTTTCTGACGAGATTTTCCTCGCGTGGTGGTGATATAATTCGGGAGTGTTTCAAATCGAGTGAGGCAAGCGTGCACACTCGGATATCTGTCCCTTGTCGCACCTCCTCCCACTGGGGGAGTGCCAGGATGTGCTTGGAACGATGAACGCGCTCACAGTTCACACATTCCCGAGCACACCGTGGCTGCGTATGTGTGTGGCAAAATGTATGAAGGCGTGCATGAGGCACGCGTATACGCGTGATAGTTTGTCGGCATCGAGGCACAGGTACAGCTCATTCCGTTAGGTTGTAGTGGAAGCACCAGGTACGAAGTTAACGGAGAATTTTGCGGCAAAGGGGAAGAGGGATTGGCTACTGAAGAACGTGTCCCACATTTTAGAGCCTTCGTGGAGAAATACTCGCAACATTTCTGATTCGTTCGTTCATTCGCCAACAAGCCGACACCGCACACAACACCGGAATATACGGCGTTTTTGGATTTGTTTCGCCATGCGAATGGAAAATCACATCAAGCTTTTTATTGCATATTCGAAAAGATTCGCACCGCTTGTGGCGAAAATAATTGGTGGTTACTATTACTGTGTATATACGAGAAATATGCATACATAAATTCAAAACATTTCAATGAATAATGCGGTCTTATTTACATAATTAGGAGTTCAAAGGTTTCGAAAGCATAGATTTAATTCGAAAACTTACGAGTGATGTCGCCCGAAATGTCTAACCACACACACATTAGTAACCGTAAGAGAGGTTTTCGTGTAGACATCGTGTTTCCCGAACAATTGAAATTTAACGAGTTTCAACCGTTTTTCGACACGTCGAAAAGCATCGTCAACCCTAAAAGAATATCGTGTACTCCGTCACAGGATTCCGAGACGTTGAATCTCATCTCTGAAGAGCTTGCTCTTTTGCCCCTCTCAGACATGTGACCACCACAAACACAGATTCAACGTACACAGACTAGTCTGAGCCACTCTCACGCACTCACGCATGCACTCACAGACAGGTCGGCCATCTTTCTTTCTGTTAGCCTGCACCCTACTCCTCCTACCCGCCATCGCGCCCTCCTACACCTCCTCAACCTCGTACCCACCCCTCTCTGACGCTCCTCGCCCTCACGACCACCACCCTTCCGCCGACAACGACGGTCGACCTCGCTGCGCGCATTGGCGTCCACCCTACATTTTTTCACAGTCGAACGTTCTCGATTCTCAAAACTTTCCTAAACATCATCCTCTACATGCTCAAAGGTTCTTGCGAATAGCTGTACAAACATTATGGCTCGATGCAGAATAACGACAGTTTACGACAGGAAAAATAAAAATTTACGACCGATAGTGGAGAACAACCACAAGGACATTACTTAGAAAAAGGTGGTCGAGTCAAACCTCGACGCAATTTTCAACAGCGATATTAAATATTTTACGAATATTTTGGTTATTCATTTTGACTTGTATTTAACGGACGTATTATGTTAATTCTTTTTTTCTTTTTTTTGTGTTTATACATAAAAGTGGTCGACCCTGTAGCGAGCTGCGTGGCTTTTCAGCGATTTCCTACGCAACGTTCCGTTCCCATAGAGCGATTAAATCTATGCACCGTTGCCGACCCTCCGTTAAACATGATCGCCCCTCGATGCGCATTGCTGCGGCGGTCACCCCTCTTTTTTCACTAAATTTTTTTTCCTTAGTATCCTATAAAAAATCAACTTCATTCCAAAGGATAATATTCTGCGCTGTAAAATAACCTTCTGCAGTTCGACCGTTAACAATTACGATTTTCAGATGTATTATTTCCACGGATACTACTGTGTCGTAACGATGCTATTAATAAATGGTACTGCAGCAATTATAGCTGTAAATAATTGTAATTAATAACTTCAATTACTACTTGCTTATTAACTTCAATTTATAATTTGCTTTAATATTATATCTTTTATTTTAATAAGATCGAGAGCAGGTAATGTCGGTATATAATATTGTTTAGTTCGCGAATAACATAGTTTCGACGGAAACTGAGCTAGCATGAAAAAGAAAAAAATTGTTCGATTAGATCAACGACGGCGCTGTTAAAGGACTGACTAATAATTTGCTTGTAACTCGTTATTCAATGCGACCTCAGTTTTTCAAGCACGCAGTCACGAGAAACGTGGCAACCTCGGTTGACGTACAGTGTCGTGCAAACGTATTACTGTATTACGTACAACCACGATACTAGCAGGTGTAACTAGGGCGCGAAGCTGAACAACCATTTCGCGATATAGTTGCATGGTGTTATGAAAACAGGTGCAGGTATACCCGATTCTTGCTCTACGACGTCCAGTTTAGACCGACCGGCCTGTTGTTGACACACCATCCCCGGTGAATCATTCCAAGGATAAAGGAGATTCAGACAAAAGAACGACCAGCGGAAAATAAATACGTACTTCGAAACGTTACTCTCGGAATCTATTATTGCGGAGCATTGTCAAAGTAACTGACCCCTTATAAACAACGTGACGTGTAATATGCAACGATAAAATGCGAACAGGGTGAAGTATGCGTCACTATTGAGAAGATTATATGGTTAAAATGTATGTCACCACATTATAATGATTAACATATAAAGTTAAATCCTTTGTATCTCTTCATATATTTACTATTAGTCGACCTTTTCTGCCCATCAGCCCAGAAATGGAATAATATAGTTCGAGAAGTACCCGTTTGAAATATATTATCCTAGTGTCGCTGAAAAAGTAACATCGCCATTGTTTTCCAGAAAGATTTAGGGTTCTTGAGCAATTAATGAAAACACAAATGTGTCGTACTATATCCGTATGAGAATCAAAACTGCAACCAGTTGGCAAAAATGCAAACTGCTGTCAGAGCTCGACATTCTTGTAATGGATATATCCTGACGACCACGCAGTCGTAATCCACACACGTAATAAAAGGAACAACGGATGGGGAGTACAGGGAGAGGCAGCACGTTGCACAGTCATCACCGTTACACGAATGCGCAGGCGCATGAAGATCGTATACACGTTTTTTACACATAAAATAGAAATTGATAATTCATACTATCTTATACTAAAGTAATTTAAAACTTACTTCATCCTAACATTATCGACAATTTAAGAAATACGAAACGTAATGTGAAACACGTTTTCTACAAAGCTTTATTCCTACGTGTTCCATCGTAACAACAATTAACAAGTTACCACCATTTCCCAAGTTTGTTCGCCACAAAAATATTTCACATGATTGAAGACGTACAAGAACAAAATATATTTGTTGATTAACCAAATGTCAAAAATGTCCTTGTATTGGCAAAAAAGTTCCTTACTCAATCATTTTTTTTTTCGAATAACCTGCTGACATAACCCTCTAACAGAGGAGACAGTGAATCGCAATGGTAGTAATCTATATTATCGACCAACATCTAGGTGTGCGGGAAGTTTGAATAAAGGAAGGTCAATATATGACACTTATCGATTCATTCTGAGTTAACAAATGATACTTGTCACATTAGTAAATTAACAAATTATTAACATCACAAAAGATACTATTTAGGGTATACAGTTATTTAGTATAACTCTCCCTATAACATGCGAACGGCCACCATCATCACCACTATAATCGACGCTTCAACCCCTCGCGGGTACCATGATAAAATCGTCACGCTACTTTAATCAGGAACCCGCAGGAAGTTCCATGTAAGTTCTCATCGAAACACACGTGGGTACGAATATGTTGAGCTTCAGTGCACAAGCTAACACTTGTCGCTTATGTGCAGGTTATATCATTTTTTTTTTCAAACGTTTCCGTGATTCACAATGTACTTTTCAGACACAACATTATGGAAATAAATGTCGACAAAAATGTATACGTTTCCTCACTTCCTCGAATAGTCAATTCATTATCAGATGCTAAACAATATTCAATCGCAAAATGCTGCCAATATACATAATTCTTTACTTGATAGTAAAAAAAATAAGTAGACAGTATCGCTTTTAAATAACATTTGTCTCGATAGAAAATGATTTAACATTTGTTTTTTAAATTATATTTTATAGGCGTATAACTTTGATATTAATGTAACACATGTAAAACCAATAGATAAGAACCTAAAACACTATTCAAAATGGAATAATATAGACCAGTGGAGACACCACGTGTCCAAACCACGTGGCTAGCTGTTAGGTTATTTCACTTGGCGGGAGGTCAATAGAGGAGTGCTTTTTTCTTTCTTGACATTTTTTCACGTGTATTTAAAAATCATGCGATAGAAATATAACGAAGATGTAACTTTTGGAAAAATGTTAGTTATTTGCATCTATAACTTTACATGATGAAACAAGTATATATATTTTATGCGTATTACGAGAGATAGCTGTCGAGAAATTATACAACACAATTTTGTAAGCTAGGTACAATCTTTGTTCAAGTATGTCTATATCTCAAAGATAACAACGAATCCCTGTTTGAGATAACTTGGCTCGACGAATAACGGTAAATGTGCACTTTGAATTCTTATACGATGTAGTCACAATTCTAATCTTTTAGCAAAAAAAAAAAAAACATATATATATTATATATATGAATTTAACGATTTTCAAGAAATGGGAAACACTGTTAAAGAAGCAAAAAAATCGAAATGGGATACAAATAGTTGGACAATATTTTGGATCACCCACAAAGTTGACGACACGGAAATAAAATTCATCTCAAAAAGTAAATGCTTTCACAAAGTTTTTAAACAATTTTGATGATATTTCACACAACATTTAACGAAGACGATAAAAACATATCGAAGCGAATCGCAAAACTGTAAGTAGAAGCATAGGTTATAAATACATCACAATTATGCACAATGCACCTATAATACGCTGATATACGTGTATGTCACCATCTACTTCACTTTCATCCACAAACTTACTTAATCGCAAGGCCTTCTTTTATCGATTACGAACAATTTGCACAACCGAATACCGTTTTCTTATTCCTTTCTATTTTTTTATACACCCCGATGTAGCACAAGTTACATAATTTTTCACCACAATATACGAACGGAGAGATTAATTAACGCACGGGCGGTGACACTGTCGACTGCCGACCGAAAGGCACATTCTGACACGTGCTCGAACTCGAGGCTGTGGCACTGATCCGATCTCGCGCGTTTGCGGAGACGAGTAAGGTATGTGTACACAACTCACCTGTTATGGTATGTGGTAACGATTGCAATCTAAACCGAAGGCTATATTAGTCAAATGAGAAAATACGATATAGACGGGGGAAAATCACTAAGAGGAAGTGAACACGAACGGCAGTAACAATGACGCTCCCTCATGAGGGAAGCAACTGCAAAGGTATTACTGGGACTAGGGAACAAGCAGCTGAATGAACACAACAAGGGGGAGGATGGCCGGCGGATGGACGAACGAACGACTCGACTCGAGTCGAGTCAGCCTCGACACCCCGGGGCGTATCGGCGCCTATGGGCAGCGCCATGTCCGACCGCGACACACGTTCGAGAGAATAAAAAAGACAGAGAGGGGGAAAAGAGAGAGAGAGAGAGAGAGAGGAGACAAAGTGCACGAGGAAGACAGAGTGATTCCAAGAGACGAGGGAAGGAGAAGGGAGAGAAGATTTACGCAACCCTCTCTCGCCAAGCGAAAATCCACGTCGAGAGGCACGCTGTCGTCGATGCGTCGATAAGCCACGTAGTATCCTCCTCCTTATGCGTACTTCACTTTTTTCCATGATTTCCCGAGAAATTGCGAAACTAACCTCTTTCTTCTTACCCCGTGAACGTTTCCCTTCTCTGTTCCTCTTACTGCGTTAACCCTTCCTACGTGTACATACACAATATCGCACCGTGGCGCGCACGTTCACACACATAAACGTGAGCGTATAAACATACGAAGCACTGGCAAACACTTTTGATTCAAAGTACACCACACAGCAACTGGGATGACGATGATGACGACGACGATAACGATGACGATGACAACGATAGCGAGGGTGATAGTAGTGATGGTGATGACGACGACGACGACGAAGACAGCAACAACGATAACGAAGAACACACGACACGAATTGTGAAATGAAGGGAACGAGGGGCGAATAAAACGAGAGGCAAAAAGCGAAAGATAGATGCACAAATAAAAAGGGAGAAAGCGCTAAGGAAGTGAGAGAGAAAGAAGCGTCTTCTCTTCGGCACTGATAATATCGATTCATAGGGTAGGCACGATGGCAACGACCCTACCTGGTTTGATGAAATGAGCTCGAGGTGCACGGAACGTTTTCACCTTATCGACACCGCCCGGTTTTTCCCGATGACACCCGAGTTCGATAGCAGCACGATTCTACTTAATACACGGAAAATTTACACTATACACCACGTCGACTTACCTTGGCATCCTGGGATGCGGCTGATTCGACGACGGGGTGAGAGCCTCTCCACCGAGGACGTACGACTTCGCCCGTGCAGCGCTAGGACGCCATGTCATCAAGTCGAGGCGCGGACTCGGGGCAAATCGCGCATATACACACCGATAGAGAGAGCGCACGAACACCACGTAGCTGACCAACCCGGTGCCTGCCGTGCTGGGAATTCCTGCTGCGCCACCGAACGGCCGTCACGGAACCTCGCCTACGCCCGCCTAGCGCCACGACCGTGCTTTCCGTTCGTGGTACCCTTCACCGCTTTGCAACGCTCGCGACACCCGCCCGTTTGCGCGCCCTCGTTCAACCAAACCACCGAAGTTGAGCCGCGCACAACCTCCCGCAATCCTACCACCGCCACCTACCCAATAGTCCCCACTACACCCTTCACCCTCTCCTTATATCCCCCACCTTCTCACCCTCCTCATCACGCACTCCTCCCTTCCCTAGCTCTGCGACACCCTCTACTCCCTCTCGCCTCATCCTGCGCATTTCGTCCTTCTCGGTTCCCCTCTCTCGCACTCACACTTCTCTAATTTCTCTTTCTTTCTCGCACTTTATCTCTTTCGCACCGATTCTCCCACTCTTTCCTTAGCCCGCAAGGAACGAATCGCCTGACTTCTTTCTCTCTTCTACTAACCATCGTCTTCTCTTTCTATCTTCCTCGAAACCTACACGAACGCAATCTCTCTCAATTCGTCTTCCTCTTTCTTGCTCCTCACCCTCGATCACCCTCCAAAAAGGGCACTTATTTTCGCCCCTTTGTTCTCACGGTTGTGACCAACTTCTCCTTCTCTCTACCTTTCCTTAAACCTACCATCTCCCCTTGCCTATACGCCCTCGTTCCTCGGGCTTCTTTCTCGAACACACCCTCTCCCTCTCTACCTCCTAGCTACTTCTTACGTCGTGTTACTGCGCACTCGTTCTGGCAAAGTCGCCACGAGCTCGTGAAACTACTCGCAAAGTTGTTACCCATTGACGACGTCATGTGCGGTTCCAGCGGTTGCGACAGTCGCTTATCGCTTGTCGTATTATTTTGATAAAGGAAAATGCGGGTTAAAGGGGCACCGAGTTTCTGTTCAAGTTTTTAAAATAGAGCCACACGGATTATGTTACGGACTCGCAACGTGATATCTCATTCATCTTTCTTTTGTTATTTTTTCGTTTCCATTTGTTGTTAATGTGATTTTAAATGTTAAAGAAAAAAAAAGAGATTAAAGCTATATGGTAAGCAAAGGGCAAGGATGACGATACATCCAATTGTTGAACAGAAATTCGTAATCGAGAACTACGTTTCGTTTCAGGGATGATCGAGTAGTAAAATACCAAGGGTTGGGCATAGGGAGCTTGGAAAGAAACTCACGAATGTAATAAGACGGCTGTGGAGGAGATGCGTTGCGAGTTACACACGCAACCACGATTTGCGTCTGCGCACTTTTTTCTGTACAGACTCGCCAAGTAGTAGTGAATGATAGAAAGAGACAAACGCTCTCCGCCACGAGGCTGTTTCTCAACTTCTGAGCTGCAAATGTACAAGTACCAACCACATTTGCGTATCCTGGTAGTAGTTTGTCGCTGGTTCAGCTTCCGCTTCGTACCTCGAGGCTTGTTGCGTATCCGTGGACAAGAATCCGAGTGTCGTCACGTTGCTATGGAAATAAATGCACCTTCGTCTGATTTCCTCGTTGAATCAATGTGTGTTGGTTGCGTGTCGTCACCGGAATCGTTGCGCTACGCTGACGGCACCTTGACACGTTTACCCCGACACGCGTATTCTACACCATTACAATAATGTCGAAACGACTTCATTATCGGAAGCTTTTATTATACGATGTTCACTATCTTTATCGATACGATCGACTTAAAACGACGAAAGATCCAAGTCACTGATTGTTTCCCGCGCTTTTACTTTGTACTCCCTTAAACGTAACGTCGAGTGTAGAAAGTGAAGTAAAATATGAACGATGAAAATTCGATTGGTACTTTAAACGAAAAATACATGTATGTATCGTATACCACGAGGTAACGCGTTTCCAACACACGAGGGTTGGCTGGAAGCGATACGCGGGGCGCTGCCGCGGAAGGATCCCCACGGATCTTTTCGGTCGACTGATAAAAAGGCTTGAAGCTGCCTTGTCGCGATGGACGAGGCGTATACGGACAAAAAAAGTCGCTGGAAGGGGAAGCTCCGGAGAGTCTCAGAGTCGGGCAGGGGAGAACAGAGCACGCGGGAACGGAGGGATCGTCTGTCGGTGGCGGAGCTGAGGTGGGGGCGGTAGGTACGGCGGGGACGGTACCAGCGGCGACGGGGTAAAGAGGTAGAGACATACACGTAGACAACGTGGGTCGGGGTAAAGGGGAGCTATCGCCGCCGTCACCGCCGCCACCACCACCATCACCACCACCGCCGACACTGCCGCCGCCGCCGCCGCCGCCACCGCCGCTGCCGCTGTCGTCGTCGTTCGTCGTCGACGCCGCGCCACGATGATTTGACTCTACTCGCTACCGCCGCTGACGCCGCCACACGATGATTCGATTCCTCTGCTAGTTGCCGCCACCGCTACCGCCACTGTAACCACCACCGTAGGCCACTCCACCGCTGTTGCTGCTGTTACTTCCTCTCTGCTATATTCCTCTAGTGTCCTTGGTTTCGCTCTAGCAAGACTAGCGTGCTAATTCTACTACGTCGACGCGGTTTTAGAGAAACTTGGTTGGCTCTCCTACTGCTAGCGCGCCCACGGCCAGGGCTGTATCGCTTGGGGCTGCGTATTAGTCCATTCTAATCTCATGGCTTCCCTGCTATGCTTCATCGTACTGTATTCCTTTACAATACATATATACGTATAAGTATATATGTGTAAGTATATATGTATCAAAGCAAATTTCTTTCTCGATATGTCCGATCGATTTTGGTTATCTTTTGAAACAAATACCAACATACAAATAATATCTATCAGTAACTGTTTTTTCTTACAAGCTATTCTGATCCGATATACCTTATCTTATCAGAAATCTTGGTTTTTCCTAATTTATAGCGACAGGAGTGTATCTACGTGATTTTGCGCAATTCTCTAAACATTTTTTCCATATAACACACTAGCGTGCTATTTTTCTTTTACAATCCCTAAATTAACGTAACCATCATAACGTAACTCATGAATAAACAGGGTGTCGACCGTAGTCTCTTGATCTTTTGACAGCCTTGAACTGTCTGTCCGTTGATAGCCGCGACGATTCGGCCAGTAAAGTGCCTGTGAAACGTCGTTCCTTCGTGCGCGGCTAGAACACAGGCTCAGCTAGTATCTAGGGAACTTAGAAATCCAGTGGAAACTAAGTCGAGTAGAAGGGATACTATCGGAGGAGGTGGCAGCAATGGCGTCGGGAATCGCGAGGAGTAGGCAGAGAGGAGACGGTTGCCTTCATATACCAGGGAAAAGAGGACGGCGGAGAGGGTCGAGGGAGGACGCGGAGAGACAGAGTCGAGGAGTACTACACGTGTCGCTGCAGCGGGGTGTTGACCCCAAATAGCTTTTTTAACGTGACGTAACCACGAAAGGGTTGAGAAACGACTAGCAACGTCGTTCGATGGCCAACCGACTTCTTAGCTAAAACCAAGCCCTTGCCTCGCCTTTAAGGCTCGTGGCTGCCCGTTAGATGTATAGCACAACGATCCTTTCATACTCGAAAAGCCACTTGCGCGGTTCTCTGCCCGCCACCACCATGACCACAATGTTATAATTAAGATCAGGGATGTGCTCTCAATTCCTGTAGATCTCAATTATACTCTATGCTACATTTAGGTATATTTAACGTCAAGAAAATTGTCGGAATGTAAAACAGAAATAAAACGAAACCTACAAAAAAATATGCGATATAATGTTAATTGTACACATTGTAATATTATTTATAATTAATAATTCAGTTATATACTTGCGTATGTAATATCCTATTTCTTAACTCTATTCTAATAAACAACTCTGTTAGGAAGGAAGAAAATTAATTAATTTTGGATTAATGATATGCATATGGAAATTTACAAGATACATTCTTGGAAGGCTAGAATTCTCAGTCACAGTATCTTCGTACATTTTGTGAACACCAAAATTAGACATATGTTCAGTTCAGATATTTATGATGAGACAACCATATGTGAATTTACATTATGATTTACATATATGTACTTCTTAGTGTCGAAGGTGGAGTATAGCTAATCACATGGTCAAGGGTGACAGGTTACGGTATGATAGTATCGCTGTTGTCACACTTTCTAGTAACTCTAAAACGAAAAAAATATTGTGATTTATGGTAAAATGAAAAGTAGAACGTTTTTACATACAACTTCTCAACCTTGTTGAATTAACAATGTAGTCAGTTGGTGTATGGTCGTATCTTACTACGTTATTAATTTTGTGGAATAACGAAAGTAAATAAAATAATATATCCATTGGAAATCTAATATAAACAGCAAATCAGACTCGAGAAAATAAAAAACACGGAAAGCTAATTTTTACATAGATATCGGTGTCGATTTAGGAATTCAAACACTGAAAGGAGGTTAAGACGACACTTAACCCCCCGTCGCATATGGTTTCCAGTTGGAACGGTACTGGTATGTCGCAATACAGTCTTGTGTGTACACTGTATGTACCTAATTAGGACTATTGAAGAGAAGGAAAGACAGACAGAGATGTCGAATATAGGGCGTCCCCCGTTCCTTTTTATTTCGTCATTCAGTAATGTCATACGATCTCCGAGGATACCGATCGAGTGTACGATTTCTATTTGTTTCTAGAATGTCGAATAGATGTTTTAGAAATATAACGAAAATAGCAATAGCGTAAAAAAAAAGCGATGTGATAGATATATAACAGAGATCTAAACCATGTCTCTTCCTCTATCTCGTTCCTTAATATCACGTATACATGTATGCGCTGCGACAGCAGTGACTATCTTATCATGCCAGCTACACCCTAAGAGGCGTAAACGATATTTTTCCTATTTACTCTGGAAAGTACAGTGGTTCCCCGTGCTGATTGAGGAGAGACCCTTCTAAGGTCAACGTTAGAGTTTTTGAGGTCAACGCAAATAGAAAGGGCGAGATGCGCTGATGAGATTTCATCGAGTTTCCTGGCGAAGCATGACTCGGCCGGACGGACAGTTGTTCAGAGTTCAAAGCAGATATCCTTATCCATTGCCGACCGCAAAGGATATTCCAAGAAACCACGAGCAGAAGGAAACGGTCAGGCTGTCGTTCCTTCCATTCATTTTAGACGGTGCTTTATTCCATTTTACTTGAATTCCCATGAAAAGTGCGCGATTAGTAAATAGCATACTTAAACTGTAACTAATGAATAACGGTACCATTGTTCCCTGATTCTTGTCTCGAACGATTATACTTTGTTCTTGAACGTATAACGACGAATAGAAATTGATAGCTGGCTTTTCCAGAAAAGGAAAAAAAAAAAGAGAGAAATCACAGACAGACATAACGAAGAGGGTTAACGTTTCAAAAGGGGAAGTTAGAAAGGAATCGTAAAAAAGTCTGTCGTTCGATAAAAAGAGTCAGTAACCGTGGAGGCGAGTAACGGCGTGCATACCTTACATATACGTTAGGAAGGGGATGACTCGAAGGGACATTGCTCCCTGGCCTCGCCTGCCCTGCTCTGTTCTGCTGTGTCCAGAAAGGATCCACCTATCGTCCTGCACTCTCACGGCCCTTACGGACCGTGACACCTCGAGTTCGGGTCCTTCCGGCGACAGGTACCTCGCAAGAAACACTTCCTGTTCAGTCGCCTCGGGAAGAAAACGTAAAAGCGAAAGATTGAAATAATTGGCCAGGAATACGTAGAATATCTGTCGATGCCATGATTTACTCCGATCACTGGGATGCAATTATAAAACTTCTTCTAGAAGAATGAAAAGTAAAACGTAGAAAAATTTAATCATTCCTGACAATTGTTCGAAAACACGTTTCCTTCCCTTCTTGATACTGTTCGCATCTCTCTCTCTTTCTCTCTCTCTCTCTCTATATATATATACACACACACATATATGTATATATATATATATGTATATGTGTGTGTATATATATATATATATATATATGTATAATGTATATGCATTTTCCACTTTCTGTCGTTCGAGAAACTCAAAGGTGCGCTATCAAGCCACAACGAAGCCGCAGAATATTCGAGATTAATTCGATGTCGAAAATAAAGGGCTAGTAAAATATTTCCAATGGCTTTCGAGCGAAATCACTACCCCAACAGGTGGTTACGACACTCGCCGACCAAGAGATAAAACTTTCTACCCCTAAGATCGAACCTCCTGGTCCTATGTGCCGTATTTTTGGTTACGAACCTGTCGTCGCAACGCGACTATCCCTGTACCTCTCTCACAGCGCCCTCCTGCCTTACCACCCAACATACACTTTCTATCCCCGGGCTGCCTTTCAGCTTTTTTCCCTCTGCCTGTTCCCTTCTCTCTGTCTCCCTCCTGCCCCTCCACTCAGCTATCTGCCCATGCACCTACGTGACTATCCGCATCCCTATTCCTGACTTCTAAATCTAACCCTAGGTCTAACCCAACCTGGAGGCGCCCTTATACCCAGACGGCGGCGTCATGGATGGGGAGGTGTATATATATCCCCACCACGCCATCCCTCATCGAGGGGTCGTTGATCCCCCAAGGACAACGACCTTGCGTCTGCGGCAGCCAACCGTTCGAACGGTTCTGGGTTCCCGGATTCCTCGATTACCAATATCTTTCACTCCTCGCTCGTCTCTTTCCTTCCAACTCTTCTTGCACCCCAACCTTCTTTCCCTTACCCCCACCATTCACCCTCCCCCGTCCCACTGTAGGTACTAACCGTCACCATCTCCTTTCATTTTCCTTTCTGTTTTCTTTCCATTGCTGCGACGTGTTACTCTACACGAAGGAACGTATTTTTTTTTCTATCAGCCAGTATCAATGGTGAATTGCTATGTACCTATATCGAGAAAGGAGAGGAGGAAGTGCACGCCACGAATCCTCTCGTTGATCGCGGAATCTTCCTCCGACTCGACCATTTGGAACCAGTCGAACTGACTGTAAACAGTTAGTTCGAAGCACGATGAGACGGCATCGGTACAAAGATCGTGAAGCAGATCCACCGCCGGGGTCACTGGGTTTATAGAACCATAAACTCAGGCCAAACAGCTTTTCAAATTGTAAAAGACTATGAAAAATTCATACAAGTCGTCATCGATATGCATGACTCGACCCCGACCCGCATACCTCTCCCACCGTTCTTCCCTGTTCTTCCTTTTCACCAGTCTCACGCATAGAAACGTAAACCCTTGTGGCACATCGATCTCGCGCTCAATATTCAGAATAGTACTGTTCTGAAAGTGAGTGGTAAATTTACCACTGGCTACATCGCTCCCAACGGTTATGCACGTATACCTGAATACGAAAATTATATTTCTTTCATTATTAAAACCGTCGAAAAATTCGACTGATCTTTCGATTAGAGATAAAAGATAAAAGATAGTTCCGAAAAATGTTTAATGTCGTAAAAGTAGTCCATATTTGTGTTTCGTACGACTCGAGCTTAAATTCAAACGTGACTGACACCTGGTATGTTAAAACATAGCCATAGTTCTTTAAGTGGGTGGACGGGTGGGTGGTCAAGTACACACGTAGGAACAGAGCTGGTACACATGTATGACATATCTTCACATACACCAACTAGCGCGATACGTGCAGTGTTGGCTGAGCGGGCGCGAGTTGGGAGGCGCGATGACGTAATCTCCGAAGGGAAGGAACAACATCGCCGTTGACCTACTAAAGAACTGACTTTTCTCTCGTTTCTTTTCAGCCCTATCTTTCCGTCTTCTCACTATGCTATCTCGTATAACTTAAAGACCTTTTTTGGTAAAGAATTTACATACCGTTCGATAAACCAAGAGCAAACAGCATATAAATGAAAAATACATATATTACATTATATTATCTTTCTGTTGATCGTTCGAATAAATTTCCGCTTGAGTTTGAAAGTCTTAACATTTTTCAAAGTTGATCGCGGGATAACCAGTCACGTAGATGCACAGCGGAGCTCGTAAAGCGAGAAGAATAAATGTGCGACAAGTGCTATGCCGCAGAAATACCAAAGTAGGTCCTACAGGTCTCACCATGGACCACCCTATCGTCACGCTGTGGTGACTTTTGACGCGTGAATACGCCCTTTGTTCGTTCTTGCCTCTCTGTTTCTCTCGTTCTCTTCTATTTCGTATCCCTCTCGGTACCCTAAAAGGCCGCAGGTAAAGTAGATAGACAGGTAGCAAAGCCGATTTCAATTCGATTCAGGAAGATCTAAATCCAATCGATACGGGATTACTAAAGATACTTTAATCTAACAGCGATATCTATACACCTGTTTCCCCGTTGCCATACATAATCGACTTTTTATTAAAACAAAGAACTATTTCTCAGCAAAATACTTTATATTATACATATCAGTTTTTAACTTTCATCGTTTGCGGTTCGTGCGTTTTAAGAAATATTAAAATTATTATTGTAACAATAGGGTCGATAATTTGTATTACTATATACAGTAAATATTGAAAACGATAGCGTATTAGTCTTAAATGGCGCAAGTCCACCGGAGTAAACGAGAAACTCTGCTGCCAATGGTTACGTAGCTTCTTAGTTTGCTCCGGACCAGTTGGACGTCTCCCGCTGGCTATGGCGTGTCGGGGTGGTTGCAACAGGTTGTTGCTGTAGCAGCACCATCACCAGTACCAGCGGCTCCCTTTGGTCCACCAAGCAACTTGGCTAGCTATGGCATGTACGATCATTTTGAGATGACGTTTAGGGAGTCTCAATGATTATTCGGATACTTTCTCCACAGGACCAAAGTCGAAGGTGATCATGGTACGCGGTACTATTCTAAAATTAATGTATTCGTACGGTTCTCTGGACGCGTGTTTGTGTGCGTATGCACGTGTCCAAATCAAATATATCGATATTGTTCTTCTGTGTTCGATAGCTACTGTCGAATGCGATAAAGAACATATCGCTTTATCTTATATCATCGCCCTTAAAGAAGGGCATTGCCTCTACTAAACACATGCACATCTTGTTCTCCTGTATCTGGTGCTGTTTGACTTTCTCGGTTCAGCGAGCCAAGAACAAGAATGGTAACTGTTCCGAGGAACGTTCTAATCAACCTAACGTCTCTTCTATTTGCTCGAGTTTCAAACTTTGTTTTCTTCTTTCTTTCTTAGAATTGATAAGTTCAGAGAACACGGAAGGATTACGCGAACCGCAACCCCGCTCCGTGAATACTCGCGGGTAGCAAAGCCCTCATAAAACGTCGAGAAGATGAGCAGGATGCAGTGGACGTAGCCTGACGTAATGCGGTGTGGGAGTGGCGTGGCAGTGAGGGTCAATGCCCTGGTTCCCGGCGATCACAGTTCCTCAACAACCCCGTATAAACGAAAGAACTAGGAACCATTTCTAAGTAAACCTCGCTTCACCCTATCACTTGGTTCAATTCCACGGTAATTTGTATATACAGATTTAATTACGTTTGAACAAAATTTTTAAATTCCTTCGTTGAATCTAAAGGTCACGAAGGAGAGAAAAGAAACGATTAATAGAGAGGAAATACGAAGATACTCAATTTCTCGTAAGGTAAGTTTATTGACTAAAAATTCTACGATATAAATAACACTAAATTAGAAATGTTCATTCCTATAATATAAAAGTTGTGCTGTCTAGATAATTTATTTCGAATTTTCTTCATTTTTTCATCTAATGCCAATAGAAGATAAAATAAGATTAAAATGCACGACAAACTCGTAAATTCTGATCACGTCCACCTAAACATCGCCATAAAAAGAATAACACGAATAGCCCTTGAAAGAGAAGAAGGAATGCATCCGATGCTCTTTTCTAAGTTCGATGCAATAGTAGGCGTCTAACGACCAAAGCAGTTACAACAGTGGTAGTCCTCGGAACAGCTCGAAAATTCTCCGTTCCTTCATCGAACTGTTCTCGCAGGTGGGCGTACGGATCGTAAAAAAATATGCTGAGCGCTGCGAAGAAGAAATACGCCACGAGGAAACTACGAATTTCGTGAAACCCCGTTCCACGTGTAAGGATCGAAGCCTGACTGAACTCTCAGGTGATACCGTTAAACTGACTTCCGTCTGCCCACCTACCTACCTACCTACCTACTTTCGTCCTCGTACATCGTCCGACACCGTCCGAGCTGCGTATTTCGCAATCCACCAACCGAGAGAATATCTCGAGTCAGGGGCTCAAAATATTTGAACGAGTGGGACTTCACCACGCTAAATTCGTCCAAGAAAGTAATAGTGGAGACAAAGAGAGAGAGACAGAAAAAGAGAGGGCGTGTCTTGCAACAAAGTATCACCGGTTGAGTGAGCTTGAGAATGCTTTACGATCACTTATTCATCGCTACCATTAATAAAACAGGGATATATACATTTATAAACTCCTAATTGCGAATTTGCCGATATCGATGTAATGAAATTTACGTTGCAAACAACGTTCGCTAATAAAATTGATTTTATTAACTTTCTATCGAAGAACAAAATTACTTATATAAAGAAAGATGAGGTTATAGTTGCTTATTCCTCCAATGATGTTTCATTTATGCATATTCTTATTAACTAAAGTGATAAATAAAGTATAATCTGAATAAGAGCCAAAATATCATCTATTAACCGAGAGGATAAACTTTAATCATTAATTAATTTTCCAACATTTCATTTAAACTCCGATATCTTGTCCCAAAAAATAAAGCAGAGGTAGACAAAACGTGTCTGTATGATAAAACGTTCCTATTTTCAGTTTTCCATGGGGAACCGCGGTACCAAAGCATGTTGGTACCAGCAAGTCGGCCTGGCGCGTGCACGAGCGCGAGAATCCAACATATAGAATAGGTCACACCCTCTGGGGACCATTATTACCGAGCACTGTACGTGCACGTGACTTGTATAGGGTCGAGACAAGTGGGTTGGTGCAGTCGTTACTGTTGTCCTCGGTACCCCCTGCTCGTTCAACGACCCGGCATGTATGCACTCGCCATGCCGCGATGTACGCATGCACGCATGCATGCACGTGACGACGGGAAGCTCGCTGCTGCGCTGGAGAGAAGCAAGGCGTAGGACTGTGACAACGAAAAAGTCCAAATCAGAGTGATTTCGCCTCTTTTATCCGAATCTTTTCCCAAGCGCGCACAGCACCACACGCATGCTCCTGCAGAACAATTGACCGCTATGGCGGTGAATGTATCCGTTCTTCAACCATCAACCACGCGAGGAAATGCGGAGATTTAGAAAGGAATCAACCACCTATTGTGGAGAATGTATTGTGCCGATACGCGGTGCTAAGTGCGTGCTCGCAGAGCAACAGGAGATATCAAAGAATTCTCACGAGGCTGCATCGAACCCTTATAATCGGTACAAAGGAGTCGTGCCACATTTTACACGTCGCGTTACGTGTCTAGGTGAGATTCGAAAGAGCAAGTGCCTGCTGAGAAAGGGTTTGAAACTCGAGAAAACGTGTTTGAAAAATCGTGGCGATATTCGTTAGAGATTACGTGCGCACGCGGTGCCGCGGCAGTTAGAGGCGCGCGCGCGCGCGCGTGCGTGTTAAATCGAAACTGCGCGAAGTGAAACGGCGGGGTCACGTGGGCTAGAGCAAGTGGGACCAAGGGTCACGAGAGACAGGAAACGGTAGTATTGTGTACCGGATGTCGTAACTTCCGAGTCCTCTGGCCTCGCTGTTTCCCTTTGCGGGAGCACGTGTGCGAGCGAACAATATCGGGGAACGCGATGACACGGAGATTCCGAAGGGGCAGCGAATTTCCTTTGGTATCGAAGAAATTTCGAAACAGAGCACGAATTGGAAGATACACGAGTGGCTGGCGAGCGCCCTAACGCGCCCTCCTCGAGAGATCAGCCGAGCGAGCAATAGAACGGGAGTATGAGTGTGGTCGTACTGTCGAGGCTCTCTGATAAGAACGAGAGGGAACGAGGGAAAGGAAGAGAGATGGCGGGAGAGAGGGAGGGGGAGGGAGGGAGCGAAGAAAGAAGGGAGAGAAAGGGACGGTGGCGAGAGAACGAGAGGGAGGACGGCGCGCGCGCGAGCGCGATCGCGCGAGGGGCGGGAGGAGGGTATAGTCGTCGTGAGCTCCTTACAGTGCATTGCCTTTACGATCCCTCGAGTCCCCGTCACACCCCGTGCCCCGACAAATCGCGTACGACGTGCCTCTCATGAAGAGATCCACGAAACCAGCTTCGCCGTCGAGCGATTCGGGTCGTCGAGATTCATCGAGAGGAAGAGTTTCTGTATGCGTGACAATGAACACAAAAGTATTGACGAGGTATGTGTCTCTGGGCATACACAGGGTATACCGCACCCCATGGACTAGAGTTGTGATCTTCACTTGGAAGCAAAAGAGCTGATCTCCTGCGCGACGACGCGACGTTCTCTTTTCGTTCCCCTCGAGAACACTGAACTCGCGTCTACTGTCTATAGTGGAGACTTTCACCAGAGTATGTTGTACGTGTTTCGAGGGTAACAAGATTATCGTGTCGGCCTCACTCGATTCTCAATTTACATTTCTCACTCTATAGATACGGTGGAATTTTTCGAAATCATATCGCGCGAGTACCAGAGGACATGTTATATGTTCAAGGAAGATTTTACGACCAGGTCTATGAAACGCGTAAATATCGTAAACGCGTAATTTTCGTAAATACGAAAAATCGTGCATTAAAGAGTTGTAAATTATGGGAAAAATTTCAAAGTTTCCTAGAATACGTTGCAACTTCTTTCTTCAGGTACCGAGGCTTGTATAATTCCGAAAACAATTTACAAGCTGAAATGGTTTATAGCATCTAAAATAGGTTCTTCGAGTAGGAACTTTCGAAACAGCCACGTTTCATGGCGCACGGGCGCCTTCGCAAGAGGGGAGCACAAAGATGTGTTCGTCCTCATCCCCACTACCCCCATTCACTCCATCTTGCTCGGCACGTTTCTCATCTCGATGTCACGACAAATACGTCGCTTCCTTGTCGTCTGCATCTAATATAATACATAGGTCGATTAGGTATTGCGTATACTTACGCGTGCATGTATATAACTTTTCAGTTTTTGTTTGTATCCTACGTCGTGGAGTTTGCAGTAAAGAAAGTCGGCAAAGTAGGAAAAGAAAGGGTCACGCAGAAGTAAACGCTGAATTGATAAAAAAGATGTGACGTCCAGTGTTAGAGACAAGTAGCACCGGTAGTACCGTAACTCGTGGATTTGTCGGTTGTCCTGTTTCACCTGTACCTGCAGTTCACGCCGGATCACGCCCTTCTTCTTTACACCGCTCTCACTAACGGTTAATCGTCGTCAACTACTTCTTGCGTTCGAAAGAAAATTGAATACACAGCTAGCGCCATCGAGTAGCGATATCGAGTAACGAATTTTGCCGCCTCTTCCGTTTCTTTATTTTCTAGTATATCAGACACATATATACTTGGAAATATAAGTTAGAGAGCTCATGACATATTCGGTTCCAATCGACTAATTGGATATTTCATAAAAATGATAGTACTACTTAATAAGTTAAAACCAAAACAGATTGTACAAGTATCTGCTCGATATGCACATGAAAAGATTCACTGGGTTTGTATCTTTATAACCCTATGATTAGAACTCAAACATTCTCTTTGAATACATTTAAAAGAATACATAATTATTATCATAGGCTAAACTGAAGAAAAGGAAAACGGCAAAAGATAAAGCACTTGAACATTTTAATGAGTTTTATGCAGGCGTTTATGGAGATAAGTGGCCAAATATACGAGCTGCATTGTTATCAGAAGAATCTAAATATATGGCTGTGGTTAATAATTTCAGTGATTCAGAAAGAATCCAGCATGAGTTGGAGGTACATTATTGTAATACTAATAATATTGCAGATAATAATCGTAAACTGAAAGTATTAAAAATATTGAAGAGTTGTATCGATAAAATTGTTACAGTTACTTGGTGCAATAAATTTGAGGAGTTTATACAATGTACAAAAAGAAAATGTAGATTTCTTTAAAGCTAAAAGAATGGCAAGATATGGTAATTTGCCAGATAAACAAAATTCAAAAGACGTTACAACATCTAAAAATCAATTAGAAGAACTTCAAACAACTTATTCTGCTAATTATCCAAATTTATTAAATGCTGAAACTACTGAACTTGTTAAGAAAGATGAACAAATACCTACAGAATTAAAATCTATAGATGAAAATTTAAATGAAGTGGAATTAGATACCAATCGTATTGTCAATTCATCCGTAGACTTAGCTATACTTCAGGAATACATACCTGCTACCAAAATAAAAGGTTTGTTTAATTCTAATGTTTCTTTAATCAAAATTAAAATATGTATTTACAAATATGTTTTATAGGCTTGGATGATTGGGTTTTGGAATCTGACTATTATAAGTTTTATGATAAAGCTAATGATTTTCAAATACATGTTGAGAAAGAATTTGATCTGCCATTTCCAGAATATTTGTATATATATGCTTTTGAAAGAGAAAATTACAGTAGATTTCCAAATCCTAAGAAAGGATCTACTGGTGTTTCAGGTTTGTATCATTTTCTATGGGTTTTAATAATAATAATAAATGAAATGTTTATGTATTTTAGAATATTTAATGAATTATTTTATTACTATCATATCCTATATTTTTTAGATTATTACTTGTTTGATGGTGGATCTATACTTCCTGTGTTGGCTCTAGATATACAGTTTAATGATATGGTCCTTGATATGTGTGCTGCACCTGGAGGAAAAGCTTTGACCATCCTCCAAACTCTTATGCCTCGTGTACTGGTTGCTAATGATGTTACAGAATCTAGAATAAAGAGACTCAAAAACGTTATGAATCAATATGTTTCAAACATGTGCGAAAAAGAAAATACGTTAATTATAACACAACAAGATGCTAGAGCAATTGATGAGAATGGTACATATAACAAGGTGTCCAGTTTAATACAATGTTTTCTATTGTTTAATACTTTGTGAATGGAACAATACCTTATTTAATATTTTACGCCTTTTAACTTTTTTAGATCTTAGTTGATGTACCATGTACAACAGATAGGCACATTTTACATTCTGATGACAACAATATTTTCAAACCAAGTAGAATTAAGGAAAGATTAAAAATGCCAGAAGTTCAGTCTGAGATTTTAACGTCAGTAGATAAGATATTTTATTTTATATTTTCTAAGTTTATCATAAATAATTGTATTTCCTTTCTATAGGACTGCATTGAAATTGGTTTCAGTAGGAGGTACAGTTGTTTATTCAACATGTTCTCTTAGTCCTGTACAAAATGATGGTGTTGTACACGTAGCACTAAAAAGAGCGTGGGAAGAACACAATTCTGTTATGGTCGTAAAGTACGTATTTATATATTTCTCTAAATAAATAATACTATTATTTTTATCATTGATATTGACTTCTGATATATTATATAATTTTCATAGAGATATGACAGAAGCACTGTTACCCTTACGATGTCTATATGACTTTGGTAACATTGACACGAAATATGGTCATATTGTTGTACCTAATCTGAAAAATAATTGGGGACCAATGTATTTTTGTAAAATGGTAAAAGTGCAATAGGTGAATGACTGAGAGCCCATTGGATAAGTAAAATTAAATAATCAAATAATGAAATAATTTATATTTCTATGCAGATGATTGTAAGTATGTAACATGTTGCTATAAAAAAGAGTAATATTTAATAAATATATACATGTACAGTTGTAATGTAAGAGATTATAATTATATTTTATTATTTATTGTGATAAATAATGTGAAAAATGAAACAGTTCATTAATGATATTAAATATTTAAGTAATTTCTTTCGCATAAAATGATTATTAAACCTAATTGTTCAATATGAAGTTCGAAAATCAATTCACATCATACACTCAAAAATTACATTCACTTCATAGACTTTTCTTTTAATGGTAATGTTTGATCGCTTGCTTCTTCATCAGCTGGTTTAATTTTGTTCCAAGGTTGTTCTTCTCCACTTCCAAAAATACTGTAGACTATTATTTCGACTATGTATAAGACAACAGTTGTATAAAATATAATCCTCCATGCTCCTATAGTTTGCTATAAAACATTTAATGATAATAACATTAATGATAACATTACAGTTACTGAGATAAAATATTCGATAAAAAAAGTGCAAAATAAATCGAATTTTGCACATTATTCATAAATAATCACTATACAATAACGTAAAATCAATCCCTTAAAGTTTCGAATATTTTTTTAATTTAATAAATGCACAAATTTGTTTCATGTTTTTATGCCTAGAAGCTTGTTGCTTGAAAGGTATTAGTGATATTTTACTGTATATAGGTACTTACATTTCCGTATGTCAATTTTCCGACAAATATTGGTACAACAAACCCAGGTACGGTAGCGACACAGTTTGTAATGGCGACAAGAGTACCAGCAAAATTTGGTGCAATATCAATATGGTTTGATAAGAACCCGCTATACATTCCACCAATACATGTTACTCCAATAGTCATTAATGTAACCGCTAATGTTCGACTACAACCAACATATGATACTCCTATCAAACATATCATGGGAATAACAGATGCTAAAAAGAAATATATTTTTGACTGTTATTACCTAACCCAATTGTATGTTTTAAAATTATACATATATAGTATATATAAATAGTAAACTTACAAAACAGTGTTCCAATTTTTCTCGATACCGTTACCGTAATTAATTGTTTGTCTTGCATAATGGCTAGTATCTTACTAAGCACCATAGTAAAAATCCACATACATAAAAATGGCATCGAAGAAAGGCCAGCATTCTATAGATAAAGAGAATTATTAGCGATATTAATTTAAAAAATTTAAAGTTCTTACTCAATACTTACAGAACTCATATCGAACTTCAGTACTTGATTCATAAAAGTAGGCAGCTCGATAAGCAACATGTACCAACCAAAATTACTGCAGAAATGAGAGATTAAGATTGCCATAAACGGTTTAGATCTTAATACCTCGCCCCAGGGAACTGATAATTTCTGAACAATATTACGATATAACAAATAAAGATACTAATTATACATATATAAAAATCTTAATTATGATTTTTGTAAAATTTAACAAACCTCCTTATGTCCGCTGTTATTTTTATTCTGACCTAAAGATTGCATAATATAATCCTTTTCATCTTGACTAATAAATCTCGTTTGTTCCTCTGGGCTATCTTCAATCATAATCCACCATGCTGTACACCAAATTAGACAAAGTGCACCTTCGATGTAAAATATCCATATCCATTCGAAATTTGCAGCCAGTATTCCCGTTAAGAGTATAGAAATCACAGTACCTAGAGCAGTTCCTACAGAAAATAAAAATTATGTATAGTTTCAGAGATAGATGACTGACTGTGGAAGCGAAAATTAAAAATTTTGAGAAATTTTTATTTTTGTGCATAAGGAAATGTATTTTCAATATTATTAAGTGCTTCAAGCTGTAATCATTAATCAATAAAGGTAATCTCATGTTATTGTATTACATATAGATTAAGGTAACAAAGTTTCTACCTTTTCCGATTTTTTATTTAAATGAAATAAAAAGGCTATAACTTTAGATAATAAAAATTCCAAATAATTTAATTTCAATTAGCAAAAATTTTATTTTACCTGCATAAACAATCGAGGCAAGGACGCTTCTCTCATTTGGTGGAGCCCACTTGGCAATCATAATGTGCATTGCCGGAAATGTTACACCCTGTAGTTTTATAATTTTATTATAATATTTCATATTTAATTTCAACACCTCTTCAGAATATTTAATAGTTTTTTTATACTAACACCACCGATTCCTTGAATAAATCTCATCAGGATGAAGAGAGAGTAATGCATTTCAGCAGCAACAGGTGATAATATGGATGCTACGAGGTTTAGAAATACCGATCCGTTCATCACCCATTTGGCAGATAAGAGTTCAGCCATTCTGCCGCCCGGAAGTAAGGATAGCATATAGCCCCAAAAGTATGATGATAAAATAAGACCTTGCAAAGGTTCATTCCACACGAATGGGCCATCCTATATAAATAAATATCAATATCATATCTCTTTTTAATAAAAATTTCTATTTATCTTGTGGAGCTTGATATACAGCATGATTCATGAAAGTAATAGATTTATTTTTCTATACGAAAATAAGAAAATATATAGCAGGATAAAATTGTATATAATGTAATCTTTATTTTATTATGGCTCGAATTATTGTCGTCCGTATTATACTGATGCAACTATATTAAAATGGAATCATTGAAAGGTAAATACGATTATATTTTATTTTTTTTGCATTGTATCTAAGTATGAAATCTGTAATATCATTCTTATTTAAAAATATCATAGTTATCAATAATACATTTATACATATATGTACCTCGGTGATTGTTTTCGTCTCATTGGAAAGAATACTATCGTGGTGACATTCGTCCATAGTAATTACAGTTGTATTCTCAGATTCCAATTGATGCAACGCGGATAACTTTACAGCAGTGTGGTTCACCATAGCTACGATAGCCACACTTACGTTTACCTTGAACCCGTAGATGATGGCGAGCCCGATAGAACCCATGATTGCCATCAGGTACCGTATAGGGAATATAATGTGTCCTATAAATACATTTAAAGTCGACGTGTTGATTACTTATAAATAAGCAAAAACGAATTTTCCGATATAATTGACTCGGTAATGTGATATCGCGGGGAAAATCATACCGCAAGATACGAACAGAGGACGTGTCATTTGGCACGAAGTACAGGCGAAGAAGTCATCAGGTATTCGACTTCTTCGTCTGTTTGTGCGGTTATACGATTTTGTATAGGTACCGTGCACACGAAAATAATACATTTTTTTTCGAAAATAGATTCAAAAATCCTAATTATATTTGTCCCATAATTTCTAGAGCTATCTTTAAATAAAGAATTCAATTATTTAATATAAATAAGGATTTATTAAGCAAAAAAGTCAAAAGATAAAGATATAATTTATATGATCTTTCTCTTGTAATTTAGTTATATTTAATTAAACTTTTATTTTAAAAGTATTGTGTAGGTATATTATTTATCTCGAGACATTCTTTCATCTAAGATAGAATTATGAATTATAAGAAATATGAGAAAAATACTGACAGATATACTGACAGATATGAAAGAATGTTGTAATTACACATTCCTATCACGTGTAGTATTTTCGTGTTGATAAATAATATTTTATCATGTTTTATTTGATAACTGTATATTCAATCACTTTTTAATAAAAAATGATAGCCGTAAGCAGACGCGTTCAGTGTACTAAAGCGAATATCTTTGGTAAATTTTTAAAACTTTCTTTTTATCGCAAGCATTTATTTTCGATCTAGATATAGGTCAACAAACACGTAAAACGAAGTTCCAGAATATCCAAATATATAGTTCCAAATATATTTAACACAACAATATATACTTCAATGAAGATTAAATAATAATATAAATAGGATTATAGATATATTAGATGTATAGGATTATAGATAGGATATATTTTGGATTGTCATAGATTGTCAATTACATTTGTCTATGTAAACATAAGTGGAAAATATATTAAACTGTGAAGAGATAAAACTTTACAGGAATAATTATCGCCTACGTATGTTAACGATGAAACCAAAGAATTGCATCAACCATATAAAAAATAACAACGTGGTTTACAACTTGATTACATGTCGCTTTAATTTACGTCTTATTCCCCAATTATCTAAAAATTTGAATATAATATATAATACATTTTTTAGCTTTATAGTTGTTTGATACTGAAATATTTGATATTGAAATATTCCAATAAAAAATTTGAAGTATAGGCCAGAGGACATTTGAAGGTCACAGGTATGGAGCTTCTATAAGAAAAGTGTGATGTAAATTGTAAGAACTGGAATTTACTCATCGTTTCCACTTTTTCGAAAGAAAGTTATTAATATCCAATCTATAGTTTAGAACATATTAAAAGTAAAAAACTATAATTACTCACCCTTGGAATTGTGTTTTTCAGTCATGGTTTCTCTTGAGTCAACGACTAACAATAAGTCTCTTTCACCACTTCGAAATGTACTTTTTGTAAGACGATGCAATTTTTTAACGCAGTATGGCTAAAAATCTGACTTTCTAATATGTTTAAAATTAATAATTGTCGATCACTTGTTATTTTCAATCTCACGATCATCCAAATTCGACAAGAAACTTAATTTTGGAGAATATAATTTATTTGAAGAATATCGAATTTTAATCGGTTATTGAATATTTAAATTCAAAATGATCATTTCTTCTGATTCGATGCCTCGTGCGTACAACGTGCCACTGAGGACGAATGTGATGCTTCTGTTTCCTCAAACCTTTCCGAGGAGTACGGGCGTGCGCCTCTTCTATAAATGCGATAGCCCGCGTGAACGCAGGCTCGAACGCACCGTCCTCAAACACCTCCGTCGCTGTGACGTGATCGTATTTACGCTGAACCTGTCCATCGATTCCAAGAATGTCTCTCTTCGATTTTAGTGAAATACAAGAAGTATGAACATCATCGAAATACTTCATCCCTATTTGACTGCCGATACGTGCAACATTTACTTTTCGTTATGAATATCTGCATTAAAATGCTAAGTAAATATCTCCTTTCCAAATAATTGCAGTATCCAAAAATTACATCATTCGTTCAAATTTTAACTTGTTTTTGTTTAAATATATTACTCGAGAAATTTTAGACTGTATTAAATTATCTAATACATTCACAACGAATAAGTTATTTAGATATTCGTTGCTAGTTGAATTGAAGAAAACTATAGACTAGAAAACTATGAATTTCATTGATTTGTAATTATTTGAAAATTTATATAAGACAAATAAAAATTAGTTTTTTATGTAATTGAATCTAATTTTTCAGTTGCATAAGATGCAACGTTCGAAGTTTAGTTGTCATTCCGTTTACCGTTATTTAATCTGACGCAATGTGGTAGACGTGACGTTTGTCATGAGGATAGTTCTGAAATTAAGATGTGGTAAAACAAGCTAAAATTAATCAAATTGAAGCAAAATGAAGTTGCATTCGTAAAGAGCATGCAGTATACATATTATGTCGACCTAATAAAAATTTGTAGGCTGACAGAATGTAACAAAAATATAGCGATACATTCGTAAATTTCAATGTATGAAAAAGTCATTTTCTGATTTTACTGTTGTAAATGATAGAGAAATATGAGCGTAGAACTAGAATCTAATGAGAACCTCGAAGAAATATATACTTGGATGGAGCAAATATCATTTTCCAAACCAAAAAAAAATCTTGCTCGAGATTTTTCTGACGGTGGTATAAAACAAAGTTCATATTTTAGAAAATAATTTTGCAATTCTTTGTGTGATGTTTAAAATATATTTCAATAACTTTTAGTTTTCATGGCTGAATTGTTAAAACGATACTACCCCAGATACGTCGATATACATAATTATATTCCTGGAAATAGTATTGCAAAAAAAATAGACAACTGGTGCACTTTAAATCGCAAAGTACTTTCAAAACTTGATGTAAAATTAGGAAAGGACGTGATCAATCAACTAGCAAATTCGCAACCTGGCGTTATCGAAAAAATTTTAATCGAACTGCGAGCTAAAATTTTAAAAGATTGTAACGCAGATAGAAATTCTTTATATGCCGAATATGAAGAAGACGAAAAAAAAGGTAAGTGAATGGTTACAATAAATATAAAATCTCGTGTAAAAATTTCTATAAGAAATTATTTGAGCACAATTTCATTCCTTGAAAAGAAGTTGTTAAGTCAGTGCTCAACCCAGAAGAAATAGCAAATAAAACTGTTCCGCGTCATGTCTTTGTTCGACTAAAACAAGAATTAGAAGAAAAGAATGAATTGATAAATGTTCTTCATCAAAAAGTGTCTCACCTAGAATCTCTGATAAAACTGAAAGATCAAAGAATTACAGATCTTACGTCACAAATTATAAAACCTATAGAACAAAGTATTACACCAAGAACTTATGCAGCTAGTACAATTTCAAAACTTCGAACGAAAATATAACTCGCCAAAATTTAAAAACTAATCCTTCAAGAATATTTTAAATAACATTGTACTCCAAAATTTATATTATTTATAAACATTTAATGTAATGTACTCTTTTAATATAGTGTACCACAATTTAGTTTCTTTTATCATGTTTAAATTATAAATTCTATATTTATGTTATATTTAGCTTTATTCGAATTAAATCCGTTACTTTCACAAGTTTCTTATAACCATCAAATGCTAGTACAAAAGATTGATGAAATCATATCAACATGGAATTTAATGCAATATTATCTATCTCTTATGTTTAGATAAATGATATATAAATAGAAATTTTATATAGGTGCTCTCATGCTTGGTGGTGAAACCAAAATTACTCCATCTCCACGAACAAAAAGCATAGAGATATTTCTTTTAGTTGTACGATAAACTTCTTCATAAGTCTCTTCATCAATTTCTACTGTAGTTACAGTCTCTTCTGCTTCACCCAACACCATATTTAAATGTTGATCATAAGCCTGCAATGAAAAGTTTTTGTATAATAATTAAATATAAAATAGGTTAAGAAATATATACATAGACATAATACAGTAAATAATAGGTACAATATAGTCGTAAAAATGATATTTACATGTAATCGTCCTCGTAATTCTCTCTCATTTCTCATTTTAACATATATTCTCTCATCCAGGCTCAATCTTATAAGATCTAGGGGTTCTTTAACATTTATAGCTGGTACCTAAAAATGTATATATACATGTATATATGTATATATATGAGACTAGAGTAGGTTAGATTCATATTCAGAACTTTGAATCAAGTGTTTTTACCTGCTCTGTCTCGTCAGCCATAATGCCATTAAATTATTTTTAATTTGCTGTTAAAACCAGATTGAGTATTATGTTTATACAAGCATAAATGGCTAAACTTGGTTAAAACTCTTTATACGCTCACCCAACTATCGCGCGGCATCATTCGGAATTCGGATAAACCGGCAATACTATCATTTCATCATATCATACAACCACCCAGTAAGTGGCGCCACATGTTCTTTGAAATATATTTTCTTTACTTAAATGTACATAATTTTGTTTTTCATTTGTCAAAATTTAATGTGTTGTATACATTTGTCATATTATTTCTAAAGACAACGGGGCAATTTAGAACCTTTTCGTGAAACGTTCTTTTTATAAATTATTATCTGTTGGCAGAAAAAGTGTTTTGATTCTCCCGCGTGCTAGTTATTAGGTTACACGCATCGAGGAATAGGCGCTAGTAGTCAACGATAGGAATCAGCGTAGCTTGAGGTATTGCTAGAGCGAACAAGCGCGAGGGAGCGAGCAACGCCATTTTCTCAATTCGCGGGTGAAGACTGCGTGCAGTGTGTGAATCATTTGGCAAAGTTTTTCCACGTTTCTGCTTAACGACGTCGAAATTACGAGCTGTCCAACGGCTCTGGTGCATTTATCAGTGTTATGTATAGACACGCTGCCAGCTGTACGGTAGATATGGTGAGTTCAGAGAGATCGAAGCGCTCCCGGGAAACGTGACGTCTTGTCAGTCGGCCTTTTCCCATTCCCCCTTCTCGGTGAGCTCCCGCAGGGATGGGTCGTGCAGAGTTGTCGCTTATGATAACGTAACACAGACTAAACGATTAACGGAGCGTTCGTTCGAAATTCTTGTCAGCTACGATTTTACGTGTAATAAAAAGAGTCTTAAAGGAATCAGGAGTCCGTAGAATGTATGGTTCGGGCCAATGGGCGGAGGTTTAGGGCGGCACATGGGTGTTGGGGCGCCGGCTGTGCAGGGGGTGGTTTTCCCGACGCTAGTTCGAACTGACGAAAATTTACCGTTCTTGTCAGTCACTGTACTGTGTGCGTATGTATCTTTCGATCGAGATCGCGTGTAATTGCGGCCGGTCACGGTTCGGATAACAAGTTCATAGTGACAGTGGAAAGAGAAGTACTCCGTTATATGTCTCGATTTTCTTACTGAAGAGGAGAAGCAACTGAAGGCTTCAGCCTTTCGCGGATTACGCGCGTCTCTCGTGTGCTGTTCTGCATTTTCTTCACGTAAAGCTCGGACAAAGGAACCAGCAGTGATCACGGACGATTCTCTTCGAAGAGAAATATTTGGCGATCTTTGTGTTGCTGCGAACCAACTTCAACGGGCAACGTAAGCTCTTCTCTTTCACATATACTTCTCTGAATTGTAACACTGTGTGAACCGCTTAATTTGACCTTCCACGATGATTTATCAATGGACCGTTAGATCGTACGGAATGTGTATGCGTCAGCATTATCGATCGATGCTTGTTGACATACTCGAGATTCGTTCCTTTTTTTTTCCTGCGAAAGCGTGGTACAATACACTTTTCCGTCTAATTTAATTCATTTTCATAGGCGTAACGTCCAGATTTCTTAATTTTCCCTATATATTTATGTGACCAATATATCTTGCGTAAACGAGTTAGTAAAAGGTACTTTTCTTATGAAATGTTAAATGTTACCCATAGTATTGTTGCTTCGACAAAGACGAATTTTGCCGCAATTTTATCGTATCTCTGCGTTACAGATGTCTATTGCGATCCTATAATACATGGTGCTTGGTGATTAAAATTCACCGTGACATTCATGCGCCAATTAGCTCGCCCGGCCTTTCGACCTTGTTGACATTTTAAACGTTTCCTGCCCTCCCAAGAAATCCGATAGCTAACTTCTTCATACGTACTTTCAACGGTTACCTCGCTAATCTTAGATCATCTTTTTCCAATAGGTCTTCCCGTGCGTGTCACTTCTGTCATTCTACAAATTCCTCTCCGCTATAGGCGCATACATAGCTGCGTTCACAATTTGTTGGTTTTCAAATTTTCAGAACGAAATTAGCTAGCGCAATATGTTATCAATAAGATGAAATTAAGGACGATCGCATTGTTTTTACAAAAATAGTTTATTATGTGGAATATTCTTTGTTTTCTTGGCGACTAACGTGAGGGAAGTATGGAATAGTGTAATTAACGTAGTTAATTGATGTAATTTACGCGTTGCATATTTTTAGAGATAATTGTTGGTTGTTTGAATTTTTTCGCTGATTTATCATTTGGTAGTATCTGTATTTTACTGAACAGTGATGCGATAAGTTTATGATACACAGGTTTTATAATATTACGCCGTGAGTACCCGATTAACCGGTTTAATTGAGACTGGGCAACCCCGTTAAATCGAGACCAATTGGTTAATTTGGGGGAAATGATTAAACTGAATATGTTTATCTATAAAATTTCGTTCGCCTGTGATTTTACAGACGAATATTTACTACTATTTTTTTTCAATATTTCAAATGTATTGGATGATTTTATTACTTGATTTTAATAACAATATACGTGTAGTTAATACAACAATTTTTATCGAATTCGACGTAGAAAAAATATAATAAATATGTACTTGTTTCAATAATACAATAGAAAATTTTCCAGGTACAATTTAATTCAATTAAACTACCATGCTTTTTTTCATTGAACATTAAGAAGTGCGTGGCGCTGAGCGACGTATATACGTGTATAATCGTGCGTAACAGTAACACGCGCTAATTTGTATCGGTGAATTTCGGTACGCTGCGAAGCAGATTGTGTATTTGCGCTTGTTTAATTTGGATACATACTATGTACGTAATATCTTCGTCTTGAACAGGATAGAAAATGGATGAATATTTTTGCGCCATGTTCCATAGGTTTGCACGTTTGAATCCGGTTTTATATTTTACGTCTGATCTTTTTAACGAGGAATACGTATCTAGGCATCATCGTCAACTAAACAATGTAATTAATTTTATTCGCTTGTTTAATAAATTATTAAAAACTGTCATAATGTCATAAATAGATTATGCAAGAGAAAATTACATATTCCAAAGATTTATTTAATCTACATATCGAATTAACATCAACTAATGAAGACTATATATAAAAGACGGTGGCAATATGACTAGGAACACTATATTTTATGAAAGCGCAATAAAATTACCGTTAATGCAGCTTTATTTTTGAGAAAAGTGACTTTAACAGTATCGTATCAAATATTCAGTTCTATTCCTCTCTTAAGTTTATAAAAATATGGATTCACATAAACATTTGCAGTTCATCGGCAAATAAGTCAATGATATATTTATCATAGTTGAACGGTTCATCGTCTTGATTTGGGAATCGAACGATTTTTCACCAATGTTACGTGAATAATATTGTAGATCGCTGTATTATGTATAGAGCGAAGACGCGCATATATACGAACACGTGTTGGGACACGCGACGTGTGCGGGAGAACGAATTCAAAATAACCGTGTGTTTTATGGGTGGAGTACCGTCGAGATATTTCTTTATTCATGAGTGTAAACGACGAAGCGGCACGGTGTGCATTAATCCTTTGAAATCGTCGCACCACCAAAGCCCACCAAGCCGACGAGTGTGTTTTTAACGCTCGTGTGCATTGAAACGTTTTACGCGGAAAACAGAATGACAAATTTATGCATCGGGTAAACACAAGCAGCGAGTTGCTTCGCGGACTTGTGCATTTGCCAAAGATGGAAGGCATCGATGGTTGATGACACGTTATTATCATAGAAGATGCGCGTTTGGTGCTTTAAATACATAATTAGGCAATTTCTCGTTTATGTAAAGTATTTTTTTCATTTTTCCAGATATATTAGAATGCTCGAAGCCAGTTGGATTAATGATTTATTATTACAATTCTTTCTATCGTAAAAGTAATGCTTAATCGTAAGCATTAATGAATCAGTCAAATAAAAAATTTCTAATGGAAGATGTCAAACATTTATTCATTATCAAAGTTGCCAAAGTAGTACATAGTAACGCTAAATTGATGCGAAAGTAAAACGCGAGATTAGCTAAAATGACCAGATTCACATTTACATACGATCTTAGTGCTAATATAATAATTTTCTAACTTCTTAAAACGTCTCGAATGAAATATCTTTTTCTTCTCGACAGCATCCATGATCGACTCGAAGATCCATTCATATCGATTTACGCAGAACGTATTAGCTATATGCGTTATAAATTCATATTAGCCGGTTTTTTTTTTTATTTTATTTTGCTTATTTTACAATTTGTCCTTATGGACATTTGGTAAAGTGTTATATCTTATTGGTGAAGAAAAAAAAATAAAATAAAAATAAATATAACATGTGGGTGGCTACCCCCAGCGGGGTGCCAGCTTCGTTTTTTCTAAGTTATATCTTTTATGAATATTAGCCGGTGGTTTACAAGGCTCACTGCATTTCATACAAATAATAAAGGCTATTCCGTCTTACGGTGATTCAGACGCAAAACCGCAGATGAAGTAACGCGACTGTCAGCGGACAAAAAAAAGTTATTAAATTCCGCGTACGATGCAGAATCTAGATTTCAACGTTTTATTGTCAAACCCATTATCAACGCGTCGCTAAACATGCTTTTCTAAAATCTCCTATTTCACCGATGAGTTTTCAATTTCACGTGTAAACAAGATTTGGCTTTAAAAGTGTAACTGACTGTTTCGCATTGTTAAAATTCATTCACGGATATTAAAACAACCAATTGGATTTGCGACACGTTCGCATGACTCGAAGCAAAAGGTTATTTGTTTTGTAACTGTACATTCTAAGCATGCAGAATTACATCGCGATGTATCATCTTCTCAGCTGGTAGAAAGTAACAGTTATATCATCCTGTGAATACTAGTCGTGCTGGTGACGATGAAATTCTTAATCATGCCCTTTTAATGCGTGCAATTTTTCAAAATTATTCAAATACGGGAAATCTTTGTGCGAAATTGAATAACAGCTGAATTTAGCTAACACGTTTTACTCATAACATGCGCCTTACGGTACGAGAACTAATTGAACTAAACGACAGTTGTTTAACAGTATGACTACAATAGTACTGTATACATTTAAGTATTGTGCGATCGCACTGAACGTTTCGTTTACTCAGCTATCTTACCAACAATGAAACGCTTTCGAACGTATTTATGTCCGTTCTTCGGTCAGAAATTCATGCAATGCAATACGAGAAACGAAACAGGTGCACTGCACGACGCGAATGTTGACCCTTCGTGGGCTGTTTACAGCATAACGGTGCACGGGTAAATGGTAGAAGAATGGCAGAGTAGTTGCCGAAGCACGGTCGAGCGATCATCGGTTCGGAATCCGCCGTAATATCACGATGGCTTTCCACTTTCTATTTTTTTCTTCTTTCTTTTTTTCGAGAAAAAGCGCATCGTTACGCGGCGCATTGTTTCCACATCCGTGGTGATTGCGGAGAGCTCGTCTGTGCTTTTGCCAAACGGTGGAATGTGGCATATGGCAGAAGAAACGGGGACAACTTACCTGCAGGCTTCCATAATCGAGCGTCGTTGCACAATCCAACGCGTTTTGCATCGCGGCTCGTTTGTCTACACTTTCGTGTTGTGTACGGTGCAAAAGAATCTTTCAAACACTTGGATTAATAACGACCGATTTGATGCAACGATATTCGATATTATGCCGTAACAATGTGATATTTTCGACATGTTTCTGAATAACGTTTCAAAGTAGTAATTGCATTGCCAACAAGTTCCGTGAGAGATACGCATATTTCTGATAATTACACGTAACATTGAGATATGAATGAGATGGGTCAGTAACTCACGCGTTCGTTATTTTCCAAAATATTGCTTACGCGACATCAGCCTTCAGGTATTAGCTCAATCCTTTTTACAAGAGATCATCTTTAAATTTTCCATTAATTGTTTGGCTAACCGATTTTTTCGTTAATCGTTGTTTTGATAATTTAACTTCTACTACAGCTGACTCTCGAACAATGCGGTGGTTAGGCACATAAACACACATATATATATATAATTTTTGAATCTGCAAGAACTTGTCTATGTATGTACATATATGCGTATAATAATCTGTTGTCGACTGAAAGCTTTATTCGGTATACTACATATGTATATACATATGCTATGATTGTATTCTTATAATAAAATAAGTTAAAGAAAAGAAAATGTTATTATGAAAATTACCTAGCATAAGAAAGAGAAAATACGCATACACACACACGCTTATGTTATTTATACATATATTATATCGATGTAACGATCCGATGATTGAAACACGATTGATCTCACGACACGACAATGTTATTGGCATTATGTGCCCGATTGCCTTTTAGCAACGGCGATTCGCGTTCTTTTAAACGCTGTTCGTTAGCCGTCTAGTTTGTTACAAAGTCACGATTTACTACACGGATTACATATGTACATAGTATGTATCTGTTCGCGGAAACACGTACAATATTGACCGAGAAAAAGATCTGCGTATAACCAAATCCGCGTTGTTCAAGCCCATGTTATTTGAAGGTCAGCTGTATATTATATTTAACTAGATAAAAAGGAAATATCGTTTTGTCGCTCTCAATACGTATTTTTCCGTCGTAATAATTTTTTCCCATACAATGTTCAAATAACGAGTTATTCATGCCTCGCCGATTCACGTCGCCTCCTTCTTTTTATTTCTTTTACTCGTCTCTCTCGACTGTTCGTTATGCTCTTCTTTCATGTTCAATACGCGCGCTTAAATTTCTCCGGCACGATCCAGTGTCACACCAGCCCGACAACTTTTTCTGTCTCGCATAACGATTTTCGAGTTCTGCACCGTGTCCTCTTCTGCTTTCGGCATCTGTCCCGGCGCATCACGTTCATAAAGACAAGATTCAAGCAACATCATATGTATTTTTAATTGGAAATTTGACTTGTCTGCCTCAATTGTTCCTTTACTTTTGTACAACTTTCTTTTCCCTTTATGCATTTGCTCCTCTTTTATTTTCGATATCTTATTTTTATTACACTAAGTATTCGTAAGTGATTAAATAATTCTGGTACACTGAAAAAGATCTGTTTTCTCTTATTCAACTGCTTGTGAGTTCGTAATGTAAGTATGATAAAATGATGACAAAAATAACACGCAATTTTTTTAATACTTTCAAATAGAATTTGTCAAAAGTATTATAGACAATCATTAACATTTTACAAGCACCATACAATATATATGTATGCATCTGTGTCCTTACCAGGTTCGTAAAAGGAAAAGAATTGCTCAGAATAGAATCTAGAATGACTACTTGACCGGTTCTGGTAAAGAAAGATAAAACTATCTACTTTAAGACAATCTCTGGTTAAAAATTTGTATCTTTGTGTCATACTTCCTTGAAACGTTTTCGCTGTGTCGTAAATTTTTTTCTACATAGGAGAATTTAGACTGACGGTATTGTGGTCATTTTATGATATTGAGAATAGGAGCCTCAATTTCAGTCTTCTAAGTAGAAACCAGATAATAGACAAATTGCAGGTAATGAAGAATACAATACCACTTTCACTTTTCGCAAGGAAGTTACTTATACTAAAAAATTACTTATACTAAAAACTACACTCTAAGACTCCACAAAACGTCTGGCTGTTCTTTCTATTAAATTTGTTATTCTATACCTATGGCTGTTAAATACTGGTGACAATATTTACTTTCTACAAAAAGTTGAAAACGTGTACATATTTCTGTATGTGACATCAGAAATGCAGGAAATCTTGAGAATAAAGAGATTTATTTCTTAAATCATGCATTCAGAATTTTATTACATTATCAAAGGATTAAATTTCTTGCCAAATCAATTAACACACCTGATATATGAGATAATAATTTTAATGTATGATAATAATAATCTTCGTATCGAGAGCGGTCAGTTTCTGACTAATCAAATTGGAGCAACGAACGTGTAGTACTTATACGCATGGAACAAGTGGATTCGCCTTTGCCACGTCTTTGCTCTGTATTAATCGAGCAGTGCATGCTGTTACGTTTGCGTTGCATAATAGGTATTCCTACGCAGAATAATACCTGACCGCGTTTTCAGACACATGGTATCCGAGAAATTGGGTCGCGGCTCTAGACTTACCTACATTGGACGATGTACAAAAATATTACGTATGTTCCACGTTGAGTAAAGCAGCGGAGAAGCTCCCTGGCAAGCAGTTATCGACTTCGTTCGAGTTGAGAACGATGACGATCGAACGACCGTGGTGTACGTGAAATATTCAATTTGCACTCGGCTGATAATGATTGTGTATATGACTATTTAATCGGTTTTTAATCACGTGTTTAACTAGTGAAAGAGGTAAGTTTAAGAGTGAAATTGGTTTAATAGCACTTTTATCAGTTCTACATATTATATGGCATTTAACAGTAATGTTCAATAGAGAATCGCATATTAAGTTTGAAAGTCATTAAGCATGAATCAACAGAGTGAAGTGATCCGTTTACTCGGCGTCATTTCTCGAAAGTGAAAAGTGGCCGTAAATTGCCCGTCACTTTGCTTGCCTTTGCAAGCCTTGTCCGGGTGGCATTGAAGGTATTGAAACCAATTTTGATATCAAGGCAAATGCCTCCCGGCATGGAAGAAACTCTCCTCCCTCCTCCGATTTCTCTTTACGAACCGATACCACACGATTACTCGTCGTTAATCATCGCACCTAAATAGTTCATCAAGATCTTGCATAATAGGCATAAATTTTCCTTGCAACCGCCCAATTTCGTTACCTTAGAGGAAGCAAGGTGCCGCTTTGATATCTCATTCGTTTTATCTATACGTAATAATTTAATTGTTTAATTTACAATCATTAACATATTTCTGTATGTCTCAGATTCGAGTCTGCACGTACTTTTGCGATACGCGTGTAATATCAATTTAAAATGTTGAAATCAGCTTAATTATTCAATTTAATCGTATAACCGCGTACTAAGATCAAATTTTTTAGATCACCTAATGAATGGAAGCTAGTTTATCGATCAAGCCAATTCAACGAGGTCTTCGTATCGTGGATTCTTAAATGGAGCTTTGGACGCGATCTGTCTCTCTTAAGAAGTCTCGTTACAAAGATCTGCTTATCCACGTGCATATTGCATGCTTGGCCTTTGACGTTTTGTTAATCTGCACCTATGTAATCAGCGACTCGCACAAACGCAGCTGCGGTCGAACATGCGTCGATGAAAAGTATCCGTTTATAAGAAAAAGATGCAAACGATTCGTGACGTATAGCTCCATTGCCTTATTTGCGCTTTCAATTTTATTGGCACTCGACCTCGTGTTATACTCGAGAGTATAAGTGTTCCACATTAATTATACGCAAGAAGGATTAATTTAGATGGCATCGTGTCATTGCTATCTGCCGTTGCTGGTTGCTGATTCAAGCTTAAGCTGTAAAGTGGCGTAAATGATTGGCCAGAGTACACGATACTCTGTATAGTCAACGTCGACGGTGTAGTGACGATAAAAGCTGCGCGAACTCGCTAACTCAAAGCACTCCCGTTAACGATGCCTTTTAATTAACTTTTTCACATCTATAGACGATGTAATTCGCAACAGTGTTCAAAGATCCGGGTAAAAATCAAGAATCTAACAGATCCTTCTGAAAGAATGCGAAGAAACTCGTTAACGAGTTTCTTAAATGAAAAATATCAAAATAACATTACAATAACGACTTACCAATTGATAAAATAGTACCGTAATTATTACGTCGCTGTAAAAAGTGTTGTGAGTCACCAACAAACTGGTTAACGAGCTCGTAAGATTAAAAATCTCACGGAGTATCGATACACGCAAGTTCGAAGAAATACCTGAGAATTTTGTGGCTTTCTCCTCGATCGAAAGTCCGCAGTTACCTGTCCGACAGGCGCTTTAACATGGTATTGCCAATGACCTGAATTGTATTCATCGATTCCCGTTCGTATATATTGGCTACGTAGCTAACATGTTACTGCAATCGTAGCACTGACATCAGCTCCTGTAATCCACGTTCGTATGATCAGCAGTTCAGTGATGCAGATATAGCGAGATTCAATCGAAGGCAACCGTCTATCGTATACGTTGCGTGGTACTTTCGCATTGACCTGGCTGGAAGCCAGCGTTTTACCGTTCTTTATGTTTCTCTTTTGCTGATAATCACATCTTACCATAGAATTTACAACGTCTTGGCTAACATTCTTCTTTATCCTTGTTCTCTGTTCCTTTTTGCTTCCGTTCAAGAATTTTTATGTCGGATGAATTTACTCGCTTTTCCGCTGTCCTTGTATGAGACGTTGATGGAATAGAACCGTGAGATTCGTGTGACGAACAAATGAACGTATTTGAAGATTGCAAGAGAAAAACACGACAAGTATTCAATTTTTCCATTTTACATCGCTTAGAGCCAAAGATGTAAGTTTCTTAAAAATGGTAAGTCGATGGAGTTTTAGGAAAAATTTATTTTTACCTTAAAATATTTATTTCTTCGATTCTTTAATTTTTATGTTATCAACAGAAACAGGTATATTTTTAGTATACAGGAAGAAGAAGCACCCTATGCAATACCTTACTCAGCATACAAAATCCAGATCGAAGCAACAAAACAACGCAGATCGTAAATCTCTGAACAGTGAAAAATCTTTTTTGCAACATCCTTAAACCACCCTTTTCTTCTCCTCGTTATCCCTTTCATTTCTCTTGCCTCTTCCCTTGCACCCGCGAATATCGCTACACGGAATGAAACATTCGATGTGAAAACACGGTTTTCTTTCGCGTCGCTTTTACACGCCGCTTGGAGTATCAGCTTAGCTGGGGAACTGGCTGGATTTTTTCCATTAATTTGACTAATGCCCCGCGCGAGTCGAGCTGCGAATCGCCGCGATTACGCGTGAGAAACAGATTTCGTGCCGAGGATCGGTAAATGGAAGCGGTTCATTCAAACAGTCGAGCGGAGCAGAGTGTCTCGTAATAGTTGAAACGCCTTGGTGCACGTTGAATGGAAGAATTCTGGCTAGGCAGACGATGCTGATAATTGCGAGAGGAACAGGTTTTTATGTCAGACGACATTTAAGAGAACGTAACTAATTGAGTCGCGTGAATAGGACGAACGCGTTTTATGTAAATGGAAACAATTTTTTTGTAATCTTGAAGCGTCTACATGGTGCACAGTATACGTGCTTGGTGTGCGAGTGTATCTTTCTTTTGATCGTTACTGCTTATCTATGATCAGCACGCGCGATACGGAAATACTGTACGTGCATTTATGTATTCAACGATTCTCGTGGTCGCATTGTTGAAAGATACTTACATCACTTCTGTTCACAAAAGTATTCTAAAGACTCGAGTTGTTGGAAAAATCGTGGCGTTTGCGAAGCAGGAAAAGAGAAAAAGAAGTTTTAATGCTTTTTTACAGCCAACGTAAATATCGGTAAATATTTTTAACAGCTGGTAATAACAACATTTCATCCATTGTTCAAAGAAGTTCAGCCTGGAAAGAACTATATCGAGTCATAATACAAATATTATTTATCTATTTTTGTCTTGTATTAAGAATAATTTTTTAATGAAACTTTGAAAAATTTTTATTTACATGGTACTTCAGTGTTATTTTTCATATCAGGTAGAACACATTATACAGTGTATAATCAAATGATAAGAGATAATGATAGATTCTTTTCTCGCCTTCTGTTTACATGTTCTTACGTGATATATTGTTTTATTGAACCTTTATTTCATTTGTAACCGTGTACAAATTGTTTGCAAGAAGTACTGATCGTAATTCATATTATTTTTATTACAACAATGCTTCGACATGCTTTCGCGCGTACAGGACGGTGCATTATAGATTTCCAATAGTGCGTAGTTTATCAGCCTGTAACGTAACCTGTTTTCATCGTCCTATACATTGTATAACATGCATATTACTTTTACAATTATAGTAATACAGTACAGGGTTACAATTATAGAGAATAACCTAAATTGTTATTAAACATTGTCATAATTTCACTCTAAACACCAAGTGTTTGAGTAATATACAATTAAATCAAGCCTTATAAATATAATCTCAAAATTAAAATTTTTTATTTGATTATCTCAAAACTACACCGATAAGTTAATATTTTTTTATTTCAGCAGAGCAATTAAATATTATACGAGCATTTTGTTCGTAAAATGCGATACGAGCATTCGAATAAGTTAAACAGCTTATTTTTGAGTTGACCGCCAAAGTTGATTATCAGACATTTTCACATTCTCTACCATTTACCATTACCATTTTCACTCAATGCTTCCATGTAATAATCGACTAATAACACTTTCCCTTTGTCGATAACGTGATTCATTCTGTTCTACGTACGAGACAATGTAGCACGATTACGTAGCATAATTCAGCTGTTTCCTTCCATAACCATTCCATGTCCCTCCAAAATCTCCCATATCTTTACTTCGTACATCAATAAATCTAGTTGGGTTGTTGGCGAAATTGTCTGTGAACTATGCTTCTGGAAAATCTATACTGGAATGGTCAGGAGAATGTTAATCCTTCGAAAGTCGTTTCCAAGGGTTAGGAAGCTATTAACAGACAAAATTCTGGTTACAGAAAATTAATTACCGTGATAGAACTTGAGGTTCCTGATATTCCAATAGGGGAATTAGTGGGATGTTGGAAGCGCACGTGCTTATGAGATATAGTAATTCGTGGCTTCTAAAGCCTCAGTCATAGAGATAATGCGCCTTTGTTAGGGATTTTATCCGGCCAGATCATAAAACTGAGTTTTCAAACAACCTGACATTAATAAAGGCTTTTAATAAAGTCCAATGGCTGGTACTTTGTGAAGAATATGCTTGTACGGTTGCACCTTAATCCACGTCTGGATTATGCCGAAGGTCTTCAACCGCGATTAAGCTTTATAGGAAAGTTTGATATCGCGTGCAAGATGCGTCGCTCGAGCCGTGTGTTCTTGCTGACGACATTTTATTAATGTATACGTGGACATCTTTCGCCGAGAAACGTACCGAACATTCAGATTCGTGGTTTATGCTGAAACGATTCGCGTGCGTGTTGTTTGTATGGTTTTGCGTAAACGGGAACTGAAAACGTTCGATTACAACTCGACAGGAATGAACGGTGTCGTGTGAGTTAAACCAAATCGCAGGTACATACGCATGTGTGTACACGATACGCTACACCTAAATTTGCAACGTATTACTTACGTACTAGCCCAGAGGATTGCTCAGCTGTTAAAACGATGAATCGACGTAATATCGATATGCTATCGGAGAAATTTGTACTCGCAGAGTACGTGTGATTAAAGGAATTTTTCTCTTTTCTCTGAATGGTTTTGCTAGTTCGCATTCTCCTATGTAGAGGTTGCTCAAGTTGCAATGAAAATGGCTCACGCTTACCCTTTGGGAATCTTTGCAGGAAACATACGATGATTGAATCTATAACGTTATTTCTGCGTTATGAGAGATTGAATTTCTTGTTACGATGAAATGCAAAAGATTAGGAAGTTAAATTAAAGAAAAATAAATATTTTTGATTAAATAAACAAGTTTTTTGAATAAATTGGCGATTCGTGGGTAGTCGTTCTTCGAATTGGCATTTTAGTCGTGATTGCGATGCGTTTATCGTTATCGCACTGTTGCAATACGTCCGTCCCACGATTCGCCGATTTCGACTGAGAAAGAGAGAGGCGTGACGATGATAACGCGTCAAGTTTACGCCACGTTAATTTATTGATAACCAGCCGTGCTGAATCAGTACGATGGATAAAGTCGTCGCTGTGCTCGTTCAAGGTGCACTTACAGATGTCGATAAGCGGTCAGGTTGGTCGTAGACACGCTATCGTGGGTGGACACCTTAACATAGATCGAGTTATATACGTGGAAACGGTTCTGCTGCACGGATCAACGGATCTGCCTCTTTCTCTCTTTCTCACGCTATCTTTCGCTTTGATATAATTTGCCGTGAGACGAAATTGAGGTTTAGAAATAAGCGATTATGAGGACTCCTGAGTGGAGGTAGAACTCTCTTGCAAAGGGTTAATTTCGTACCAGTTAAAGAGTCGTTGACCTGGCGTGGTTTTGCACAGAACAAGAGTATCTTTCCGCGGTTTAGGGGAAGTTCCTATGTACTCTTTGGGAAGTATGATATGTATTTCATCTTCTTACTTTTTTCTTCGTAAAAGTATTATGGATTTATTGGGTTTGTCGGTTCTATGATTTTACTTTATCGGTTTATATTTTACGATCTTGTACTTACCTGTGTCGCAAACGCAATCGACGATACGTCGTTGGTTTGTCGAGGTAAATTAAAATAACATACGAACTGTTATTTCGTAGATTTAGAAAAAGTTAGTACTTCAACTGGAGCGTGCAATGAGATTGTATACTCTCATGTCCATGCTGCCAAATATTTAAATTTCTACTCGAGACTCAAGATAAACAACATTCAGCGATTATGAGTCGGCAATTGCAAATTCACCGCATCCACCGCATCGATGACGCAATAATCGCAATAGTCGGTGCCATGAAACGACTGGAGAGCGAGTGGCCGATATTACGAGCCGTTCCATGGTCCCTCTCCGTTTTTCTTTTTTTTTTTTCATTACGCTCGGTTCGTGGCAGGCCTCTCCCGTCGACGATGTTTTTCATCGGCCAACGACCGGCCACGAATCTCTCGGCGGAAACGAGGCCTCGAAGCGTTCCGCCGCGGAACCGAGCGGGGATCGGCTCGCGAGAAGATTAAATTTGTCGTGCACTTACATGTTCCAGTGTGTTGACGCGTTGCTGGTTAGTTGACGGTTGACGGTTGACGGTTGCTGGTTGCTGGTTTCTGTCGTTATACGAGAGAAGGACTGCGGACTAGTCTGATCGGCGTATCTGCGAGGTCGACGTCTCCGCACTCACCATGACGAATGTTACCCGATAGCTCGCACCACTGTCCGCCGGGATCCTTCCCCGTTTCGTTCCTGCCTTTCGGCTTTTTCATCCCATCATGCTGCTCGCCACTCGTCACTCCCCTTCTCGCGTCTTTGACGTTACTCCGCACGTATGCTCGCTTTTCCTTTCCCGGCGCTCGCACTTTTTCATCCACCGTTTCGCTTTTGGCTTCTTTGCCTCTCCTGTAAGTGATTCTGTTCACGGTTCACTGGAAAAAAATGAGTGGTTGGGTCGATGGTTGAGTGCAGTTTTCGTTTTATAAATATCGGACAAGGGTTGGGTAGGATCGGTCGAGAGGCCATGCACACTTGCGAAAAGTTAGGCATCATTAGGTGCTTAATCTACGACAATGTTACAGATACCTTAATTTCTTTAAAATTTTCAAAACCATAGAATCTGTTGTATATAAAAAAATAGCGATGAAAAAAAAATGGAATTTCCGTTCGTGACTACAACGTTAAGAAACACAGAGATCAGTAATATACATATATTGGTGAAAAAGTTGCCAATACCCTACTGTTTAACGATATCGTAGTACGATACTTATGAAGACATTTGTCAATCCTTTTTAATAGAGCTGGTGTTCTGTCTGGACAGCATGCCCGCGATACGTTGATGCCTACGGCTTACCTGACAACACTGAAAAGGGGACACAGTATTTACTCAACAAAGTTAAATATACTCATAGGTCGTTTGCACTTTTGCGTTATTTTGTAAGAAAGCAGGTCGTGCGTATACGAATAACTGTTTATTAGCTCTGCTTACTTTAACTGAATCGAATTTTGCATTAAAACCTCCGTTGACAATAACGTTAACACTATCATTTTTCTTTTATTACGGTAAAAGATGTTTGAATATTAGTGGTTATTTTAATTCTACTACCATCTTCCAATTTTCATTTTAGTTTTTCAATAATTTAATTTTCATTTTAATAAACGAAAACGATACCTACGTATTAACGTTTATTCCTCCATGTTCTTGTTACATTTGAAAAACCTTTCAACGATAAAAAATCACGCTTTGATCGAGCAGGATTAGATCAGTGAATTTTATGTTATCGTTTCTCGAGGCTAAAGTAAATTTTCTATTATTAAAATACCGAAAGCGGAAACAACTATCTGTACCTGTTACGCTGTGGTGAGAGTTTTCTGTCTATTGCTTTGCCCGCGATATTATGTCAATACCAATATGAGTGAGTGCTTTTATGCGATCGTTATTGTATTGATTATCTGACGTCAAAACATGTAGGCATGTATGTTTATACACAGGCCTCACTCGAGTCCTTTTAGAAATATCATGCATTATAACATACCGTGACCTATATGCGGCGTTTATTAAATGAATTTAACGTACGATAAATTTAGATATTGCCGCTAGTTTGAAAGTAAATTCAATTCAAAATATTTTGTAAAAGAAGGAAACGTATGAGTTTAGCTTGACTCTTGTATCTCGTTTAAATAAATCATTTTGATAAAAATTAAACTAGGAATAGTTAGGCTCCTGTCATATACAGATATATAGGACAGAACAACGGAAATGTGCTATACCGCAATACGTTGTATTACCGCAAATTATAATCAGTGCATGCTTTTTGGTTATGTGATATTTTAATTACTTAAAATATTATGATTCCACAGATATTTTTGAAACCTTAAATATTTCATTTTCACGGCATTTTGTACATTTCCAACAGAAAACTATCCCATCGCTCAAAACCATCGAGTACGCGTCAAAGACCATTGACAAGGAAAAAGAGAAAACGTGATTTATTTTCCCGTATAACGTTACTCGGAGCACATAACGACCAACTGTAGAGATCCAAAACCGCATTAGCTCGGTGAACGAGATAGACACGTCTTTCCGTGTGTACCGAGGTGATAGCAAGGTTAACCAAACGATAACCGGTTGGTGACATTTGTTCCTCTCGATTAACCGCGTCGATTTGGATAGGATACAGGTAGCCACCTCCGCATTGGATTTTCTAGAAACGTGGGTTTTGCGTGCACGTTTGGTATACGTTATCCGAGGCAAACCGGAAACGTTCTCGCACGAGTCAGGCTCGCTTAACCAGGAGATTAGTGAAGGTAAACGAAGTACAATCGTAGGGTCGTGTTGGGGCTTCGAGCACTCGAATGCCTGTCTTGCCCTGGTCAATTCTTTGGATTATTGTAAGGGCGGAATTCAAAGTTTCGATAATGTTCTTGTAAAAATTATAGAAATTCGCTATTTCTTAATGCGTAAAATGTATGTTAACTCAAATAATGAATTAGACTCCATAGAATAGATTGAGAGTTTGAGGTAGCGCGACATTTACGGAAGAAATCGAGTGCCTTCCAATACATTCGTGATCATGTGGGATTTTTCAGTGTTTAAAAGGAGAGTACACGCAGCAGCTTTCAGTGAAAACAAGAACTGAAGTCAATTTATCGATAGCCATTAGTCACTCCTTTGTAATAATCCAGAAGCGGGCTTTATGAAAATTGAAATATGAGCGTACAAGAAAAACTTGTTTTCGTTGGCGTAGATTCGATCGATAAGGGTGTTAGCAGAGTAGGCGAAATGCAAGGGACACGAAATAGGCTGATTCGATTCTGTCGAGCAGTAAAGCACGGTTTGGGTTGGCACATACAGTGACTCACGATCAGACGGGAAACCGTTTCACGCTTATTCGACCACCCGGTTCTCGATCCAATTTACCAACCAGTTTTACCAATATTGTAGCCGACAAACGGCACACCTCAAACGGTAAAGAAACACTTGCCTCCTTCGATACTATAGTCGTGATGTCTTTTTCATACGTGTTTCGAAGTCTAAGGGAGGTTTAACACGTTCGTCGCCAAAGTATGGTGACGCTCTTCTTGTTCGAGTTAATTAAATATACGATATTATGTATAGGATATACAACATAAAAATATTAAAAACACATTATATCATACTTTTTATTAATTTATATTCTGGATAATATATTACGTTATTCTATATCGCGTGGTATTCGTTAAAACATTCCAAACACATTTGGGGTGATTTTGGACACTTCGAACAATAGTTATAGACTCCGTCATCGCTACTCTGCTCACTTTTTAATTCACGTTACTGATTCACGCTGTTTATTGAACATTTTGAGGATGAAAAAATCACCGATGTACGTCTCACAAGTATGCTTATCGACTAAATGAAAAATCTGAGATATCTGCCATGAAAGCCCTCGGAATACTCCAACTGGAAAGCTTTCGTTTTCTCCATTTCAGAAATAAATAACCTTTCTTTACAATCAATCGAAGACGATAAACAATGAATCGAAGGTGATAAACGATGAATTCCTGCTTGTCGCTCTATTTACATTCTGCGTACCGGCGGTCGGATTTGGGTCCCGCAGGAAACTTAGCCGAATCACGCTGGGCGACGAACGTGTTAAAGGAATACCATTTAAAGAAACTTCGATTATTTGAATAGCACATAACGTTAACCAATACATAAAAATTAGCTTGCGTGAAATATTTTGTAATTTCTAAATGGTCTTTTCACGAATTACCAGATCCTAAGTCTTTTTATCGGCGGAAACGTGGTGTTTCTACATGAACAACGAAAAGTGCTGCAGGAACATTATGTTCTTTTATTTCTGCGTTACTCAAGTTTCTTATTCGACTCGTCATACCGTTCCTCTGTATATGTTGCTATTTATAAAACGGAGGCATAAACGCACGTGTAACATAATCGAATGATTTCTGTGTATGTCCATTGTGGGCGTGAGCAAGTACAGCAAACACAGACGAACAATTACTAGCCAGTGGGATCCCTGAATACGCGTATGACGTCATTCGCTCCCCTTTTATTGCAAGAGGGGTAGCTAGTCCCGTTATCGAGAGAACGAACGCATTACACCCCAATACCCGTTTCTACCAATTTAACGTGTGCCGAGGGTGGACGAAAATATCTTTAGTCCTATTTCCTGCCCGTGAAACTTGGACATTGATCGACTGAAAAATTGTATCGTTCTTGAGTTATCGGTGAAACGGTTGCAGCTGATGTTAGCTTTAAAACTATAAATAAAGAAGTGTGCTATTAAAAATAGTAATTGAATTCCTTTTATTAGGATAATATTTTGTAACAAAATTGGTTTATTCTCTTGTTTACTTTTGTAGATGATGTATACTCTTTATTCTTACAGAATGTTATACATTTAATATAATTTATACATTTTGTGTAATTAATTACGTAGGACAGTGACTTCAATTTTTGCAGTTTTTCAAAAACTATCTAATAATATATTTTTTTATTAGGAAACTCTCCTATCTTTTAGTTCATAAACTCTAATTCATTAGCTGCTTACTTTGAACAGCATTACTCGAAAACTCCACGCGAAAGTAATTAAACATCAAGGTATGTGTACGACATTCTTAAAAAGCTATTTCACGACGGATTATAATTAAAGAGCTGCTGCAGTAGGAAAAAATTTCAACGAGTGACCTACACTCACGTATACAGTAATTATTGCTTAGGGACGAATAGTTAGTAGCAGCAAAGTTCACCTGACATTAATGTGACGTTATCCTATATAACACCATGTGACATGGGAACCAGATATCCATGTGTTTTTACTCTTTTCAATTTTATTTTATTTACTTATCATTGAATTATCCTATTTTTAAATATATTCGAGCTCATTTTTCGTTACAGCCGAACTATATAAGCAACTTACGTTTACTAAGATACAAGCATCTGTTTTTATTAATTAAATAAAACGTATTATTTAATTGAGCGCATTTATTAATTAAATAAAAAAAAAGGAATTTTAAAAAAGTTAATGTAATTTCGTGTTCGTCGAGAAGTCACGTGCTGCTTGAGCGTTCAATTCAATTAAGTTTTCGTTTGGTAATGGAGTAAATACCGCTAATGAGAACCTGGTGTTCTCAAGGGCAGCCATGCACTTCAAACATCTTCTTGGTGCACTAACCCGAGTACAGATGTTTCTGCGAGGTGACTTTCACTTAGCGTAAGCATAGGAGTCCAAGATAATGAACTTGCAACACGAAGAGTGAAAGATCATCGGTATAACGAAATTGTTTGTTAGCGTGGTCCTCATAGTTTTTCAAAATTCAAATATTTGACTTTCAGTCCAAGATCTTCAGTACTTCAGTAAATAGCTCTCGAAATTATTTGCTGCTAAAAAATGTTCTCTGGCAACAGGAGACATCTAAGTAGGTAGAGAAGGGAAAAGTTAATTCAGAAAATATAAAAACCAAAGATAAAGTATAATAAAAATGAACTATAACTAAATGCCGTTTAATTTTGAGGAAGGAAAAATTGCGATGAATTGTAGTTTTTGTTTTTACAGGAAAATCAAAATTTTGTTACGGATGATTAAAAAGTAAGTTTTGCTTTGTCTAAGAAGAAACAGGAAGTTTTCACGATCCTTTCATCTTCGCGGGAATATACATACAAGTGAAATGTGTGAATACTTCATTGAACGATCTGCACGTCGCTCTTCTGACGCATAATGATCAGTATAATTTATTCAACCTGTCGTTGGTAACCTCAACGACTCATATCCTTCCTTTATTGGTGACCCGAATATAACGAGAAACTACCTTCATGTAGTTCATCGACATGCACAATAATACGATGGCGCTAATATTATCTATACTATATTACTATATAACATGGGAATGGTTGCTTTTTATTCGATAGGTTTTCTTTCGTTGCATAAAATTTATTTTTATGTAAAATGGACAAATACCTTGTTTACAAGTTTTAAACATAAGTATTCTTAAATATGTGATTATCCATTGTTAGTACATTTATTAGATCATAAGCTTAATAAATTTAACGATACGATTCTGTTTAATTCCTTTTTTCCAACTAAACATAGCAAACGTACAATATATACACAGTGCGGCAGTTTTGATCAAGGTGGATTACTTTACTGGATAATTTGGCGTAACCTACTTTCCCTTATATAACATTTCTTGGATGCTATTGATGAATAGAATTTTGAAATTGGTTCGTGTACAGTTGGCATTACGGATCTTTTCAATTAATGTAGTTTTCGTGCTCGAAGAAAAGCAAATAGCTTTCTTTCTTAAGAACGTAGTCATTATTTACTCGTAATTGTTAGTATACAAATATAAAATAATTTCAGTTCTTAATAATGCATAGTATTTTTCATATAATTTACAATATATCTTGCATTACTATTACGACTATTATATTTTACATTACGAAGAATTGTAAACAGCACCTATTAATATTCTGCAGATCCATGTCTTCCATGGTAAGAAGAAACCTTTCGTTGCCTGTTCGCGTGACCAGTTACCACCGGAGAACATTATTTCGAACAAGCGCAAATAGCATCGGCACGTAGAGCTGTCAGTGCTAGGAATTGGGAACGGGTCTGGCGCACGTCATAATAAAGCTTTTTTCACACTTCTCACATCTTGCGATAAAGTCACTGCTTGTAATATTGATCGAAACATCGTAGAAATACCGACTGGAACTACTGTAATACAGGAAAAGTAGAAAACAGAGGAAAACAAATAAAATATAGAACGTACTGCGTAAAATTACTTCACGAATTTATTCAAACATTAATAAAAATATGAACCAAACGAGGAACACATTGTCTATAAACGTATTCTTTTTGAGCGTAAATCTGTTTAGAAGATCAACATCAAGTTGTTTGTTGCAGAATTATTCTAGTTATTTCGTTTCAAGGAATGAAATATTTCAGATAGTATCACGAATGGGTATATAATTTCTGAAGTCAGTAGTACGGTATACACCTCGTAAATATGTCTGACGAAATGTTAGTAGATAGTAGTCACGCGTCGAGGGACTTCTGTAAACGTCAGAAATGTGTTATCTTACCCTGATCACGGTAGAGCAACGCTATCGACAAACAAGGTGGATCGTTGGCACGTTAACGCCAAGAAAAGCGGATCTGCTTTTCATCGACTATCGCCTTTCGTATATACACGGTCACCACTGCAACGTGAAATATTTAACGAACAGGAAATTTAGGTCGTGCAACTGCATCAACTTGCGAACGCGCTACTTGTCCATTGCTACTCTCCAGGATGCAATGTTCCGCTAGTTAATCCCATTGTCTTCGAATGTTTCTGATCATGAATTGAAATTTTTAGTGTAGTTTTACATCGAATATTCGAGCACGAATAGTCGATAAATCTTCCTGGGAAAATCGAACGATAACATAATGTAATCGATGCGTAACGAGGGACGAGAAGATGCGTCCGGTAAATCGGCGTCATAGGCAACAAAGAGTTTATGCTAATAAGTAACGTGCAGCGATTTTGCAATATCAGCCAGTCAATACGCGTGCCTCGAATCGAATTCACGAGGATATCGTTGGTACATATGCGCACACACGTTTGAAGTTCCTCGCTTCCCCGCTTCGACTGGCATTCCTCAAGCTTCTGTCGTGTCACCTTCTTCCTCGAATAATTGAGTCGCGCTGCTATTTGTCGTATACCCAACCGTCGCCGAGCGAGCAAACACCTTGTGAAACGCTCTCGCAAACGGATTCGAGGCGTCCCATCTCAATACGTCGCCCCGTTACTTATCTTCGCTATGAAATTTTGCTTTCTTGATATGTTCGATACGTGGACTAGCTTCGCGAATTTCGTAAGTGAGAAGAAGAGAATTCGTCGCTTTTTGAAGTTTCGAATTAGCAGCAAGATATGATACATTGAATAATATGATATTTGATCTAAAATATTCTTTGCTACAGCCAACAGGGAAGGTGAGTTATTTTAGATAACGATATTTATCGACTCATGATGAATATCTCGTGCATCAGACACTGTTCAAGTGCACCCATACTGATCGTCAATAATTGTAACGGTATATCCAGGACGGTAAATCCATTGCCGATCGATATGAGCGGATGTACAATGTGCATAGACGAATGCGAACTGCAGAAGCGAGAGTGCGCTCGTAAGAGCATTACATCGCCGTTGTGTCGAAAACGGGTGCATTTACAAAACGTATGTACTCTTTTACACGCGTGTCTGTTCAAGCATATGGACAGCATGTGCAGGTTTGCTTTTCGTATGAGCACACGTGCAAGCCAGAATGGATCGGACCAAGCGTGGACACGATTATTCGACGAACGAGTCGTCGCCACTTGCTAATGCGCGTTAAGTAAATTAGAATGAAGTTTGCAGTTATTGCTTGCGGTTGCCTCGTCGATGTTGACGGGTTAATGGGATGTTGCTCGTTCGACGTTCTGTGAAATGTTACCCTGCTGTACGCAACGAGTTGGCTTTACGTCGCAATACTATTTACGCATGGTATTTTTAGAGTATAAAGTAGCATCGTGTGTATTTTAAGCTTTATTCGTGTATCTAATACGATAAAGCAAGTAATCTCAAAACTTGTCGAATAGACCACGTGCAATCATTTTTCGTAATATTAATTCTTCTAACAGATTGATTTAATGATATGATTCGTATACTAAAGATCATAAAGACAAAATCAGCGATAAGTTTGGAATTTAGATCCAGATTGAAGAGGTCTGTACTTATCATGACTGTTAATGTCAGAGATAAGTTGCGTACACAATGATGCAAACGTAAAAGTGTGACTATGCAACTTGATGGAAAATTTCCGATATTCTCGTTCTCTAAAATCATTTAGAAACATAATCCTTCGATAATGCCGGTTGACGTGTTTCATAAAGTAACCAGAGGAAAAAGATGAATTCTCTGTAACCAGTACTCTGGCTAAAGAGTGTAGTAGCTTAGACGAGCGTAATAGTGACCTTTAAATGTTGCTCGATTTACGCAAGACGATCACGAGTACTGGCTCAAAGCTTCATTCAGCGGTCGTTGAATGAACAAATCTCCATACTATGACGAATAGAAAGATCCTCCTAACTTAAGGTTCTTACATATAGGATGGCCTGTTATTGATGATGCGATTAGAAAGGGAACAATGTTTCGTAAAATGGACAAGTCAAAAATGTAGAACAAAATTTCTGAAAATGTGACTTTATGTCTGCTAAAAGTTGAGACTATAATTTAAATTTGTAAAGCATAAAAGAAACTTTAGATTACGTTCTTTAAGTTATTTTCAACTCAATTGTGTTTTCCTACAGTTAACAAATTTCGTAAATTTACGCATAATAAATACTATCGCAAATACTATCGTCATGTACATATTATTGAAATCCCTTAATAAATTTCAAACAGGAAGAAGTAAAAAAGCCAAGTAACGTAATGTTAATTTCGCTTATCGTACAAACTACAGTAATTTACCACAAACTTTATGCAAATAATTCACTTTCTTCGACCACGAAACGCACTATGTTTCAGTGTTTTGAAGCGGGAAATTCTATAGAATCAGCCGTGACAGAGTCGTTAGGCAATTACCCGTGGAATCCTTAATGACGCGTTTCCCGCGCTGGTATACTCGTTATATGTGGATCGATGAGAACGTGATTCGTTTTCGACGGAAAACGTCGCCGTACTATGTATCGGTCGCTGCTGGTAACGGTGCTGGTGTCGTCCCGCTCTCGCCTAAGCTCGTGCTGAATCAGTAAATCACTACTTGGCATCGAATGCGTAGGAGCGTGTATAAAGTGCAGATCTACAGGGCTGGAAGGTTGAACGTGGTTTAGGTGACTCATGTTATGCTCGTATAATCTAGTATAGTCTATTCCACTGGAATCGTTGTTCCATTGTGTTCCGGATTTTAGTGTAATGTTCGACGATCTGACTAGAAAGAAGAACACGTTTATAGGATTAATAGGTTGATAATATACACAATGAAGATTATGATACTATGTTATTGCTTCATAGAACGATAAGGTCGATAAACAGAACATGGTCGGAAGAAGTTTCAAAGTTGATTGGCCAGGACAGAAATTCTTACCGCGATACAAAACACAAAACGCGAAACAGGTAAATTGTTGGTTTTCAACGGTAGATTGAAACGATAAATGGTGGTAATACGGCGAATATTTCAACTCATACAAAGCTCATTACCGAGCGAAGGAAACCATTTATTTACTTTAATTTATTTACTTTGCTGGTACAACAGCATTGGATGAGACTTTTCTTAGATGGAAATCGGGGAAACGTACGATTTAATACGTACGTTGCAAGCGAGCAGGCTCGCATGGGTGGGTGGATCGATGAACGTTAAAATCTCGAGATTAATCTGCGGACTAGTGAAAAACGGATAAGGCGGAGTAAGAACTGGTTTCTATGCGATGTAATTATAACGTATTCGCGATAGCGCATAGATATATTCTTTGTTTCAACCTGTTCATGCAAATGCAACATTTATCGCATAATATTTAATTAGCATTTTGCACGCTTTTTTATCGCGATTTGGATAATCTAGAAGAAAGGAAAAGTTTTTTTCACTAAACCTTTATTAATTTAAAACCTCACACCACGAGGTGTACTCAGGTGTACGCGATATTTTCTGTAGACAAAGAGTAGACAAGTTTTTAAATTTGCAGATAACAATTTTTTAAAAACTTGCCCAAATTTAGCTTTCCCTTTTGATACGATGAGCTTATAAATAATTCGATGGATGTAATAAAGTTAGAGGAGTCATGTGTGAAATTTCTGTCTGTGTCTTGTCTAACCTTTACCCAACACACGAAGTCAAATGAACGTAACAGAAACCTCGAGCAGAAGAAATCATTGCAAGCGACTTTCTATTTCTTCGCGGCAGATAATATACAATTGTACGGCGTAAATGTCGGCCCACATGTCGACACGACTTCTTTCGAAAGGTTTCATAAACCTTAGTAACGATACTTCTGTTGATCCGTTCGCACGAACGCTTACACTTTCCACGTCAAGTGGAAACGAGGATAATATACTACATGCAGGGCGCGTTTAAAAAAATGTAATGTTTTACAAAATACTCATGTAGATACCGTGACGTATTTATTTTATAATTAGATCTTCTCTCTCTCTATCACGAACTACAAAAAAAGGCACGTATTTAACCGTCTTAGATTAAAACTTAGATGAACATGGATAAGCGAAAGTCCGCAGGGATAAAGGGATATCGTTAAAGCAACCTCGACGTTATAGTATTCCGTCTAACGTATCCGAGCAACGATCTCTAAAAACAAAGGGATCAGAAAGCAAAAGAAGGGCTTGGCCAACCCTACATTGCGCCACCCGAGGCTTTTATTCAGTTACACATTCATAAGTGATACAAAGAGTTAGTACAGGGACTTTTAACGAGGGGTGAATAAAACCGAGTTTTCCCGTGTCCCTCTTAATTAAAAGTAGGTACTTCGTAAAAGTGCCATTGCAAAAATTAATGATTTTGCTTGTCAGAAATGTAGAATGTACTGCAATCAGAAGTATCCTTCAAAGTTGGAAGTCGGTTTGATTTGAGAAACAACGGTCATATCTTTTCCACAGCTAAACCAACATCCAGTGAATCTAGGTGTTAAACGTGTGACTTATGCTTACTAAATTGCGAATTAAGAATCAATGGAAGAATAACGGTACATCCATCGCTATCCTCGTTTGGCCATGATCGTATCATTGACCCTGCCAGATATTTCAAAGCCGCTCTAGACAGAATCTAAATTTTAAGAAACAAGAGGAACAAACGCTACGAAAAGCTAAAAGTATTAAAACATCGTTTGTTCGAAGCAATATCTTACCCGCCGCGTCATATCGGAAACAGCGCGTACGATGGAACATTTTTGCTTTCGATAACAGCCTCGTGTTTTCTATTAATCTCTTAATCGCATGTTATAGAGAAAGAAAAAAGGAAGCGGGCGTTCTATCTCTGAGATATCTGTTGTACGCTCACGTGTTGTCTAATACGTTATTTACGCAGCGAGTTTCTCACCGTTTCTGGTACGGTTCGCGCGGAGGGCTAATACCCCTTACGCACGACCAGTTCGTAGCTGCTAATTATCGTCGCGTGTTGACCCTGAGAGAGTTGCAGCGAACGATAAGAGGCAACAACCGGGGCAAGTTAATCGGGGCCAATGGGATAGCGAAGAGGGGAACACGCGAGGAAAGGAAAGGAGTCAAGGCGAGGCTGCAGTCGTTGCACTCGTTAGAATTTGTTCAGTCGATTGGAAGGTACATATACCGGTCACGAGAGATTGTTACACTTCAATTGGATGATTTGGACATGATTCGAAAAATGCCACGATACTTTAATTCGCAAGATTGACGTACAAAAAATTTACAAATTTCTTAAAACAGTGCCTGCTACATATTCGGCAAAAATCCATGCGGACAACTATAATTTTTGTACGCACGGTTTATTAATTGTATACACAACAAACGAAACATGGTTCACGATAGCAAAGTAAAACACATCTCGTGGTCAGCTGGGAACGAGAACGACTTCCTGCAATAACAATTCCATTACTCATCCAACTCATGATAAATGTCTCTTTCGATCGTTTGTAACGATCTGCTCGTATGTCGTCTTCCTCCTAAAAAGAAGGAGAAGAAGAAGAAGAAGAAGAAGAAGAAGAAACGAAGAAAAAGCAAAAGGAGGAAAAAGGAAACGGAATTTTCGTACACCGTTCACTCGGTATTTCCGCGTCGTCTCGGTCAAGGGTAATTTAACGCGAAATTAACGACTTTGACCGTAACGTTTACACGAAAATATCACCGGTGCACATAGTGTGCTTAATTACGAACTTTCCGACAAGATTTCAGAATCATTAGCATTTCAATTAACTCGTGTTTCAATTAATCGAAGCACGTTCCGTCGCCGATATCGGCGTCGTTCGATCGGTGTCCGGGTTCGCAAAATGAAAAGATCAAGTTGGGCGAGCGCGTTAGATGGGTTGCACTAATGTGCAACCCCAGAAAGATCGAATATTCATTCCGCTAACGACTTTCGATACCTGCAGAGAGGATGTGTTCGCGCGCAAAGAGCGTCGAGTGTCGTCTTTGCACTCGAGCCTACTCCGTTGCAAATTACTTCCCGGCTCGTTCCGACTGTTCCACGAATCGAAACCACGACCATCCGCGCGTTTCTTCTTGACGCGATACAAACATTTGTGCTCCTTCGATGAATCGAAGAATCTATCGACTACATTGTTATATCTTTATTACATCTTTTCTTGTTTTAGTACTAGTTCTAAACTGAATACTACGATTTCGGATAGGAAATATGAAAGAGGAATATTTTTCTTTGCGCCAACTATAAATAATATACATAGTTATTGAAATGTGTGATTGTTGCAGGTCTCTAGAAAGCGGTGAGTGATCTTTGAAGAGTAAAAGGCATCTGAAAAGAAAATGCCGCTTCCAAAGCGACTGGTGGAACCGGTGCTCGTCGCACGCGGTACCATTCCCGAGAATTTTCCTCTGCCCTCGGAGTTAGAAGCTGTAACGAATGGCACGCTGGCCAACACGATCAGGCAATTGTCTAGTCTGTCCAGGCACGCCGAGGATCTGTTCGGTGAGCTCGCGAGGGAGGCTCATGGCTTGAGTGATAGGGCCAACTCCTTGCAGGCCAGGATAGATCGACTAGCTGTGAAAGTTACTCAGCTTGACAGTAATGTCGAAGAAGGTTCGTTAATTACCTGATTAATTAGGCAGTCTATGATTAATCCTTTAACACCGTATTAGGAACGACGTGATCCAAGCATAGAATAAAATACATTTACATAGATATATCATTTTTCTTTAAAAGACGCGGTATATAGGCGTGTTGTGTAAAAAAAAAAAATAGAAAAGGAAAAACAGTGTAAGAAATTTATTATTGCATATTTGTTGTAAATTTGCAAAATGCATTATCGTTATATTTTTTCGTTCCAGTATCGTTACAAGATATACACATGAGGAAAGCGTTCAAGAGTTCAGTGGTGTTCGACCAACAAGTTGTTTCCAGAGACACCATGCCAACGGCGATGTTAGAAACTTATCATCAATGTGACACACCACCGCCTCTTGATAAACTTAATGTTTATAGGTACTTCAGTCTTTTTAACTATATTAGTATATAGTTTTATATTATATAATTATAATTTTTTATAATTATAATTTGAAGTAATTTTTATCAAACACAATTTCCGGTATTATTTGAGATCCAATTTGAAGTTTATTAAGTTTAATTAAAAATATTAGAAACTATTAAAACATAAAAGCTTCCAAAAAATATTAAAAACTCCTATTATCTTCTTATAGGGAGAAAAATTTATTGTTATTGCTAAGAAAGATATCTGATTGTCTTGTTTATTTAGTTTTTTTTTTTTATTTTATTTTGGTTTTTTACAATTTGTCCTTATGGACATTTGGTAAAGTGTTATATCTCATTGGTGAAAAAAAAAATAAAATAAAAATAAATATAGCATGTGGGTGGCTACCCCCAGCGGGGTGCCAGCTTCGTTTTTTCTAAGTTATATCTTTTATGTTGTTTATTTAGTGAAACAAAACTAATTGGTTATCTTATTTAGCAGGTACCGTGTAAGTAGAAAAAATACAAAACATCTTGAAATGTGCGCAAAAAATTTACCTATTACGATATTAGAGCTTCAGATTCTTGTGTAAAATATTAGTTTTTTAAATAATGCAAACGTAATTTGTACAATAGATAAAAGATGAAATACAAATGAATAAAATTTTATGTCGATTTTAGAGAGGACGGTAAGGATGGACTGAAATTTTACACAGATCCGAATTATTTCTTCGATCTCTGGAGTCAGGAAATGCTCAAGGATACGGAAAAGAAATTACACGATCGAGGGAAAAAGGTAAGAAAATTTTTGTCTCCTTTCCACTTTGTTATATATACGTGCACCTCGATTTTCTCCTTTATTTATTTTTTTTTTTTGTTCTTAGACACAGGATAAGACTGTTCTTGAATTATGTTATTCTTTTAGTATTTATGGAAAATATAATCAAGATATATTATGCACATGTGATTAACTAACACTTTTCGAGGTGCGCTGTAACACGATACAATAGTTTTTTTTTCTACTTTTATATGCTAACATACATGCGATTCTAACGATTGAAAATGTCCCCTTCGTTATAGACCGAGTCTGAATATGCCGAACCGTTCAGAGAGGCAAGTCGATGGTTTGGATCTTTGTAGTTTTTTATTACCCTTATCCAGTTCTAATGAATTATCGATCGCCAACCACTCACTCATACATAATAAAGCTCACTTCTTTGTGGATTTTCATTAACCGACCTTTTTGCGCTGATAGAGATTGCGCTGATAGATGCTCGCTTTGAAAGTTTGTAGTTTACATTGCTAGGATTAGCCAATGACATCAAACCAAACACGTTCTGTAATGTTCGTCCTTGGCAAAGAATTTTTTATTGCGTAGACCGAATGATACGTTTGTTTCTTATGTGACTTTCTCTCTTATTTCTCTTTTCTTTAAATTCAAATAAGAATTTTCGTTCGAAGTTTTCATTTACATAACTTTCTTTTACATGCAAGTTTATTGGTTTAAAAACGACGTTCAATCTACGCAGAAGAATCCTTGTCTGGCACCCCTGTTTTTGTAAGACAAATTGTTTGTCAAAGTCGAATAGTTCGTTTCACAACCATGTCACTTTGTCGATCACTTTGTAATGTCGTTTTGTGCCAGTCATGCAACTTTTGGATGTACTGAATAGAAGTCTGTCATTATCATTCATCGAGCCATCTTGTAATATCGATACGAAGTCTCACGATCTCTGATCATTTCAGGATTATTTTTATTTTTGATTTGTCATATTTCACGTTGTAGGAAATAAAATTGTAAACACGTTAGAAGCAGTTTCTCAAACCTTTGAATTGAAATGTATAAAAACATTTAATCTGAAACGTTTAATACGATGTACAGTAAACTTTCTTTTATCCATCTTCACTTTAAACGATCAATATTTTCTTGGATAGCTAACGAAGCTTCGTAAAGAAAATCACTACTTTTATTTCCTACAAATCTTCTCGTGTCCGGTGGTTGATCCTGTTTTTTCTAAAAATTTGAAACAAACTTGAAAGTATGCTAGTAGATTATAAAATATCTTCCATAACTTAAGCAGACGATAAAACAAATACTGGATCAAGCATTGAGTCATATTTGATTGATAAATTAAGCTTGTCTTGCACTTTTGCTGTTACTCTGCAATAAGGCAGCCATTTAATATAGAATTTTTACCGTGCAGCCTCATAGGCCTCGGAACGAGGGTGGTGGTGGTGGCGGTGGCAGGCATAAGAAGCGTATAAGGCAACCGCATAATACGAGAGAAAGACAAAGACAGTTAGCCGTTGGTCATGGCGAGTACATTATGCCAACGCAAGGTGTTCAATACAGAGCACCTCACAATATACCTGATGAATCGTTACTGGGAATGGTGATGACCGAACCACGGCCACCTAGGCCAAACAGCATTGAACTTAGACGAAGTTATCCACCGGAGGAGCAACACCTGTACAGTCCTCCTTCTTCCGATCATTATAGGTTCGTAATTTTCTACATTGATCGTGAAAAGTGTTTGATCGATGCAACAGTTTGTTTGTTCCCATGAAGATCTTTATCGAATGCTTTCTCTTGCTACTTATGATTTTTCTGTGTAGATTATACAATACTGAAATATTACAGCGTTATTGGAAAATGGGATTGATCTTTTCTCTTCTTTTTGAAAACAGGGTGGCAAATTACGTGGCTCAGGGCTATGAAGACAACTTGTACGGCTCACATTATGGCACAGGTCAAGGGCAAACGGGTAGCGAAACGTACCAGAGTCCTGGTGGTCAAAGTACTCCAAGCAGAAGTGGTAGATCACGACCATCGCAACCACCACCAGCTCCACCAAGCAATACTTCTAGCAATTCGACACCTACTGTAGCCTCTGCTAACAATACTCCAACACGAGGAAGATCGATGAGTACTGGTAGAGATACTCTACCACCACCACCTCCGCCTCCTGGTGAAACCATGTCCTCTCCTCCTATGAATGGTAATTACGTTAAAATTTATATTCAATACCGTCATATCGAAAAAGAGTCAAGATTTTGGAAGAGTATCTTCGAGTTTCATCTAATCGGTTTCAGGTTGCGAACCGGTTCAATTGAAATTAAGTTTTAGATTGGAGACATTTAAATCATCATTAGAGAGTACGAGATTCAAACATTTATTTTTGTTAAGTTATTAACTAATTATTTTATTAATTATTTATTTCAGGTTCAATACCGTCACATCTACTGAATAGGAACGGAAGTCGTTCAAATAGTCCGCTACCCAGTCATCACTCTACGCCTACTCCTCCAAATCATTCGACACAAATAGGAACAGATGAGACCGACCCTGCTCCGCAAGACTTGCCACCTCCACCTCCGACTCCCGATCCCACACCACCTAGACCTATTTCTCCACCGTGTAATATTCCGCCTCCACCTCCGCCACCTCCGCCACCGCCTGTTGCTAACGGACCATCGCCCCCTGTGCCATTGACCAATGGCGATATTGCTAAAATGATAGCAACTAACCCACCCAAGTTGAAACCCCTGAAACCTTTGAAGAACATTGTGGACGGACAATTGAGGAAGCCTGTTAATCCGAACATCCCCCTCGTCGATCCGCGGAATGATCTACTTAAAGCAATTAGAGATGGTAATTACCTTATTGTCATTCGGATAATCGATATTAACTCATTATTCCTATTTGTTTTATATGATAGATTTGTAATAGATATAATTTGCTCTAAATGCTAGATTTATTTAAGTTTATTTTAGTTTACTTACAATCTTTCAGTAAAACTTTTACGATATAACGTTACATTTTGAATTTAAAAGGATTAAAGTTAATACAGTTTCTTTAAACATACCACAATAAAAATTCTATTCATTCTTCCAGGAATAAAATTACGTAAAGTAGAGAAGATTGAACAAAAGGAAGTGGAACGCGTGAACGCATTGAACGATGTCGCATCCATATTGGCACGACGCGTTGCTGTCGAGTTCAGCGACAGTGACTCAGCATCGGAGAGCGAATGCGATAGCGAGGGATGGGGCGAGCAGGAAACGAATCTCGCGTGACCCAGCTCACTTCCCTCTACCGCAACTGCCTCATAGAAAAATGGCTGACGATTCTTTCGTTTCGTTCGTTTTCAACGAAAGTTCCAATTCTGTTGCTCGTCGGACAAGCAACACGCTTTGTTTGCACATAGATGTCGAATAGAAATAACATGATCCGATGATTGATGTAATTGGTGTATAACGAAGAGGCACTGAATTTGAAAGTAGAAATAAAACCAGCGAATTTCGTTGCTCAAGAGAGCATACAAACGCGAATTATTATAAGTAATATCGTTAAAAGTATAACTGTGTAGTGTTATAACAGTGGTTGTTTTTATTATACACCATTTTGTCACTTTTAACAAGAATATTCTCTTTTTTGTCACGAACAAATATTTGATAATTTTTTTTTGTATTAACTAAATAAAAAGAAATTTGTTTTCGCGTTAATTACAAGCTCAATTTATAGCATGTATCTATCCGAAGACTATGATAGAAAGAAGCATTCAGCTTTTCTCAGACGATTCTAGGAATCGTCAGCCAGATCTTTAATTTATTGAAGGAGAGTCTACAAAGTGCATGTAATAAGAGTTTAAAGAGTTCGTGTAAATTTAGAATATTTTTGAGGAGCTATATAAAATACACTTTTCCTTTACCTACAAACGCTTCCACTTTGTTTTACTGTTACAAATAAAAGTATGAAAGTTTACGAAATATATATATATATAAATGCATGTTTTTTTTCGATTCTCCGATCTTTAAGCAGAATTCAACGAACGTACAGCAAATTATCTCGAGTAGTATAAAGGACAGCGAGTAGGAAGAAGATACGCACATGAAACGATTTCCTATCATTGCTCGATGTCGATCATAGAGGAAGTGATTTCTTTCGGACACATTCCATGATAATATCAATACCATATAACGGAATAAATTTGACTTTTCATTTCAGAGACCCGATCGTCCACGTTGCTATGACGATATGTGTAAGTCCTTACCTAAGACAAGCAACTGTTCTATATGTGTTATAATGCATTGCTCCTGAAGATGTGTATTGTACGTAAACTAAACCAAATTCAAAGCTAATACTTTTGTTCTCATTTTCGTGTTTAAGCCTGTAAAATACCTGTATCTTAAATGTTTTTGTATGCTTGTCTACTAGATAGGTATATGTATGCGCGCTCTATCACAACGAGAGTAATAAACGGAAGTTTCCCAATTTTTTCTACGTTTTCAAACGATCTTCCATGTCGCGACCACAATAAAAGCGACATCGCGAGGTATGAAATGTCCTTTTTATCAGCGAGGTGTCGAAAACCAAAATACTCTATTTACTTGTAATATGTAAGGACAATGTAATTACCGAATGAGTGAGAGGATTCATATTTTTTAGCATTTAGCGGAAGAATATAATATACTAATGTTGCAATGAGGATTACAGTTGCCAATTTTAAGCGTAAAAGGGAAAAAATTATTGTGATTTATTTTGCATCGATGTTGGCGAAATATGATGACTATTGGTAAGATATGGTATATATGTATACATAAACATTATACACACACACAAACACATACACACAGTGATCGTTAAGATTATTGTATAATCTTATACGCTCGAACGACAAGAAGTGTTCAGGAAATTTGTTTTTATCCCTCTAGTTTCCGAACGTTACCTAAGTGTTTAAAGAGATAAGAGGAAGTCTTCGTTGTCTAAGAAAGACTGAAGTCAGGAGATGCCTCTTGTTAGTTGGTTGAATTAGCACTTTTTCTTTTATTATGTACGAAAGACGTTCGATTGACTCGAACCGCGTGAAAAGTAATTTATATTTACTAATAATTTTCGCTAGCTTTAAAAGGGGCAGCGTTTTATCTTGTATAAAGTGTGCGAGGTTTAAGAGCTAAAGTTGGATGGCTCCACAATAATGTAGCATACAATTCACCGGCAACGATACGTGTACATTCAAATGATTTTAAAATATAGTCAAAACGCCATTATATAGTAGAAATAATAATAATAAAAATGATAATAATAATATTAATATTAATAATAATAATAATAATAATAGTATTAATAATGTAATGAACAGTTGATCAGTTTGTACTATGTTTATACACCTCCCACACTCACACGCGCGCGAGCGCGCGCGCATACACGAACACACACACACACACACAAAGATAATATAATTCGCAATATAAATTTATTAAGCGTAAGACTATTAGCCGTAGGTATATACTTTTAGCTACTTCGCCAACTACGACACAGTATTTATGGAGAGTTGTTTTGTAACATGACGATGAAACGATGAGAAAGCGTTTCAGTTGTAAGCTTAAATATCGTGCAACTTTGTATGAATGTATATTATTATGTCGTCGATCGTGCTTTCCGCGATGATGTCGCGTACTACACTATTGCGAAGCTGTTGTACCTAAATAAGATGGTTATTCCAAAGCTTAATTAAGAGAATTATCTTTGTCTTTACTAGACGATGAAAGGAGACATTGAAATCGTACTCTTTGTACCTCTTTTCTGTTGTTTCTACTTACAAATCTCGTAATCGCTCATCACCGTTTAACATTTTTTTAAAGGTACAAAGTAAAATGTTAAGCTCTTTATCTGCCCTTCTTGGCTATCGATGAAATAATAAATAACAAATTTCCAGTAACGATAAATAGAAACGTTAGTTTTGCGTATTCCAAATCCATTGCAATAAGAGTGGTTTCATTCATCGTGTATGATAAACAGTATGTGAAACAGAAACTCAACCACAATAACTTTATGACGATTAAAATTGTACGATGGTATTATTAATAATAATAAATTTGTAGCAAATCTGTACAGAGCCAAATAAATCAAAAACTTTGATAAATCATCGGAGAATCGTTTATTCCGCTGCTCGTTATCCACAATTAAACGGTAGTTAGCTTTTTAACAACGATCTCTTTTATACAAACTTTAGAAATAACTGTTACTTTTGTTGCCTGTTTGTCGTTGGATTCGAAGAATTGCGTTTCATTATTTATTAAGAAATGAAAATTTATTTTTATTTTATTATTTTAATAAGAGAGGGGGAAAGAGATAGAGAGGGAGAAACATGGTTTTATTTATAAATTAAATCTTTATTTTTACAACACCAAAAACAACATTGTTAAAAGACGAACTTATTGCTTAAAATTATGACATAAAAGATACATCTGAAAACATGTACATATTTGCAACCAATTAGATTTTACGACACTTTATCGATAAGTGAAATCATACGAATAGACAAATGTAATAAAAATCTCGTATCTATAAACAATTATTAAAAAAACTTGAATTGTTATTTGGGTATATTGAAAAGTTACCACCGTAAGAATATGTCATTTTATTGATCCTCTATGTTTTAAAGTATTTGCTTTTATCAATTATATAAATGTAACAGTCATTATCACAAAATCTCGTAAAATATGAAGTGACAGGCAGGTATAATAAAATTAACATTTTATTTGGAAAATTGAGACATACACAGATGCGAAAACAGTGGTAGGCATTGGTAGCACCGATAAATAGATGTTGAAACGATAACGTTACGTTTAGAGTGACTACACCCGAGCTACATGCGTAATTGCTCGTTCGATCATTGAGCAGTCAATTGCCAACGACAAGAAGAACGTGTATCATCGATTCGGATAAAAAGAAATTTCTCCAATTTCTTCCACGTTATAACATACTTGACCGCACCAGCTTTTCGATAAATATAGTTTGAAGCACTTTTCGTCACACTCGTTACATTTTCTTTTTTTTTCCTTTTCTTTCTTTTGTTATAAAAGGCAAGGAATTGAATGAACAAGAGCGCTTCCTTGCCCCTGTCAATCATTACGACAATATATATATAAATCGGTAAGGATACATATAAATATGGATATCGATCAGCGATTCAAAACTTCTAAAGATTTTTCATAAAATTATCGATCGTACAGATGCGATCACCGTCTCTCTCTTCCTTCTCTCTTGTCGTATAAATTAGATCATTCCTTTGTTACGTAATATCAGAAGATCGTTGCGCACAGAACGCGATGAGTAAGACAAATGTGCGTCTTCTACGATAAGTGATAAAGAATAAGTTTAGAAATATACTAAATGAACGATCGAAATAATCGCATTCGTGGCATGTCGTAATACAGACAGGTAAAAGGAACTATCGAAAACTCAGCGGACTAACTTTCGTGGCATTAATACACTATCTTCATTGTTTATTAACTATATTACAAATCGATCGATTCATCGATTCTTCGAAACTTATATCTGCTCTCTCGGTGCTAATTAAAATAGTTTCACCGAATGATCCAAGTATCGTAAAATAACAAATAAGTGTCATAATTCATATAGTTGCTTATGACAGTAAGAGAACAAAGTACAAACTATCGATTATCAAATTATTATTTTATGTTTGATTAAATTTTAATCGTAACGATTAATTTTGTACTACTTTATTTCTCTCATCTATGCTAACAGTATTCAGTCTGTTCAGACATTATGTCAACTTTCATCATCAATTTTCTTTTCATAATTTAAACGTTTTATTGTACATACAAAGCGCTACCGTATGTGTTCAAAACATTTGTCTGATACGATAAAATAATAATCACATCCAATTTCTTTTATAACTAAAATTAGGATTAAATTAAAAATTCATTTATCTCATCTATGCTAACAGTATTCAGTTTGTTCAGACATTATGTCAACTTTCATCATCAATTTTCTTTTCATAATTTAAACGTTTTATTGTACATACAAAGCGCTACCGTATGTGTTTAAAACACTTGTCTAATACGATAAAATAATAATCACGTCCAATTTCTTTTATAACTAAAATTAGGATTAAATTAAAAGTTCATTAATTATTGGAAAATAATTACCTATCTATGTTGTGAAACTTGTAGAGTCACAAACAAATTAAGTTATAAATGATAATTAGAACGAACTGTTTTAAATAATCTATTCTATATGAATAATTTAGTAGACTTATTAATTAAGATGAAATTTTTAGGCATTTTAATTCGAATCGAAATGGCTAGATTTGTTGTTCGCCGAGGCAGTTCTCAGATAGGAGATTGCTCACTGTCACAGTTTCAATTAGTTACTATCAGTGAACTTTTATTTTCGAACAATTTAGCACAATTAAGGGAATACCAAGTACATAGATACTTAGGTATTCAGGGCAGCATTCCTCTCTGTTTATACTTTAACAATTCAATCTAAGCACTTTAACAATTCTCTCCATCCGTTATTATGAAATATCACTTTAAGAAATTTACGTCATACAAGTTGCAGCTATTTAAACGAAACGTTGGTCTGTGAAAATTATTCGAATTGAACTTGTTTTCGTATCGAAATATAGAGTAAAAATTGACACTCATCAGTCAACATTAAGGTCATAATGTCATACTATAAACAATAAATCAGGAAGTATAATACCTTCAGTCACTCTCCGAGGGAAGTTACTAATTCTAGTTCCTATTTATCTCATAAAAAAACATTTTATACAGCGTACAATATGTAAATAAATCTTTCTTTACCTATCAATATCTTTCTTCTAAACCTGATTCTTAAAAAACATTACTCGTTCCTTTTATTGCTATTATTCAAATGTTGCTGTTAGTTAGATATATAAATATATATGTATGTATATTTAGTAATTTCATAAATATATATATTGAATTTGTTACATGTACACGGTGAGCATATATTTCTATGAGTAGCTGTTATTGCACAATATGTAGTTACTATATTATACTTTATACAAGTACCCGAGAAAGCATTATATCTTATAAAAGTGTGAATAGTTGACTCTTTATATCTTTGTTAAAGAAGATTTTTATTTGCAATTATTATTATTACTATTGAGGTGTGTCTTTTGATTTAATTAACGTGTCATGTGATTAATGATTTATATTAATGTTAAAATGAATGTATATGTATATATGTATATATATACATATATATATATACACACATATAAATTGATATATTATACTATAAATACGTAGCATCTACATTATTTCGATGAGAGTAATGTAAGTTTGAGACAGATATCTCGTGTGCTAAATATTAGCAGCGGTTTATCAAAAGTAGAGTACCTAGTTGTCTCCTTTGCCATAAGGGATACATGAAAATATATAAGGCAAGAGTTCAATAATTTTATAGTATACATATATCAAATATAACTTTCTCCAAATACTATTTATTTTCAATACAATCGGAATTACTAATATCTACTTAAGTGAAATCACGATTTTCTCAATAGGAAATTTTTTAAGCAACAAGGTTCAAACGTTATAAAATAGAATTTGCAATCATCGTACATTACACATGTATTTGATTGTTAAATTATATAGCTACTATATTTTGCAACACTAACAATATAATTTAAACGATATTTGCTTCTTACGAAAGATATAATAAATAAATTTCGCAAGTAAAAAATTCTAACTAGATAAAAAACTGGATATACATATTTATACGTATATGTATGTATGACGTTATCAATGTATATAATTTGAAAAGATATTAAATTCATCGATTGTTTCAAGAGAAAAGTAGCTTTGAAAAAGCTTACATTGTTATACGAAACAGTTCAACTTTAATTTCTTACAAGAATAGTATCGTTTCATTAAAGAGATAATTAGACATTTCACTTCCAATCAAATATACTTAATGTACTTAATATTCGTTTGATCATCTTGTGACAACTCGAATGAAATACGTTTCTCAAAACGTACTCTGTTTGCTACCTACGCATATCTGAAAAGTAAAATACAGTGATGACCTTAACATAGGTAATCATAATCCAAAACAAAGCAAAATATGTGATATTTCATGATGATATTTTCCGAATGTAATAGATACTACGTCAAATTGTAAAACTGATTTTGACAATTTATCTTTGTTAAAATGCGGTATAGCTAGAAGAGTAATATCTCTGAGGTTTTATCACGCGTATTTGCAAATTTTTCTCACGATGATATTACAAGAGATTCTATCATTGGCACTACAAATTACGTTTAAGATCCCTTTAATTTGAGATTATGGCCAGCAGAACAAACATTGATCCAGCCATCTTCAATTATTATCGTTGGCATATCTGTTGCAATTAATCACCAGAGTAATTTACAAGGGTTTCGTGTAAATTAATAATTTCACCGATGAAATTAAAATTTCATCTCTAATCAAGATATATACGACCATCGTGTATTCGTGACTTTAACGTTGGCACTATTATCGTTTCCCTTGACAGTCCGATCTTGCTGATTTATTAAGTTTATTCTGTCGCAAAACGAATTTCACTGACGTTACGTGGAAATGTAGAAAAATGTAGGAAATTTCGTAAAAGTAAAACTGGTATCCCGATCCTATCTCGTCGAAAAGAGAAAAACGCGAGTTTATTTTATTTTAAACGGAGAATTCGTCGATGCCACAAAGTTAGTCCATGAGATCAAGATTCTTAGAATGTTTCTTTCCTGCAGACGTTCATTCCTGTTGCCATCGTGATCCGCGCAGGTTGCTTTCTTAATTCGAAAGATTATTAATTTATTACGGTCTACGCTTTGGCACAAAGATCGCGTCTGTGGAAACGGTACAGTAATTGGATTTGAGCTCGAGACGATTACTCGGTAGAAATTCTCTATTTTCAGGGACACCGGTCGCTAGTTAGGTTTTACAGACTTTTGAAACTTGGGATTTTTAGAGGATCTTCCGCAAGGAGCTATTAAACTGCGAAAATCTCTTCCACAATCTACATTTGCCTTTTTTATATCGTCGATGCGTTCAGGTTGACTCGAGATCCATCGATTCGAACGGCATCTTCTTGAATCATAATCGAGACAGTCTGACTGCACCGCGGAGAGAGATTTAATCTTTATATATAATATATACGATAAAATTCAAAAAATACAACTGTAACTACATTAAATCGAACGAAAGGACAACAAGATACTTCTCGTCGTTACTTTCGAAAACGACGTGTCGAACGTAGAGCGTTTGAATAGCATCTTTTTTACAGATTAGACGAATAATTAGAATTCTCTAATTATAATGCGAACGATGCGTTAAGAAAGTAATTATTCTCGAGAATGCAGCAAGATTTTACGTTAATTTCACATTTTTTTCGTGAAACCTGGATGGAAAATGAAACAAATTTAAAGTTTTCCGAGGAATACAGTGGGTTATGCTGCAACGAAGAGTGTTTATCACTAAAAATCATCGACATCACAACGAAATGCGTGCTTTTATTAAGGATTGTTCATACCTTAAACTTAAATTAAGGAGATATTGTTGTTAATCCCTTTCAAAGTCAAACGCGTAGTATACATAAAAGTTGAATAAATTAATTTTATTCTATTTTTACGCTTTAATGCTTTTGTATTATATTTCTCCTTTTTATATCGTTGTGTTAAATGGTAATTATGCTTGAGACCGTGAGTTTGGAATGGACTATTCCTAGATACGTGTACATACATATTTCATTGTATCGATGTATTATGCATAGATGTTAGAACGAATAAAAACTATGAGAAACGAACTTCGGAATCAATAACGTTCGTTCCAGTATATCCCACTGTAGTTTGATATGGAAATATCGATAGGAACCGTTGTTCTATCAAGATCGCTCGTTGATTCGTTCGACAATCGATATAGTTGCTAATAAACATCTGACAGAATAACAACCAAATCGAGGAGATTTTTATTTTTTGATATATCGAAGCAATCAGAGATAGGTACTCTAAGATCCACGAATAAGATTCGCGGATGAAACTGATACATGTTGATTACAACACGCTCGTTAAGTGTCCATGGAAATGAATGTTTATTTATCGATCTACGATAATTAATCGAGCAGACATCGTATGGAAATTACGATATATAGTCCCTGATCTTCGAAATGACGCGTAAACTAACATCTCCAACGATTGTAACGCGTACCCGACGAGCTTTAATCAGAAACTATAAATACACAATTAGATCTATCTGAAAAACTGAATCAAGGCGAGAGTGTTTGGCAACGTATAGTCTAATTTTTTCTACGTTATTTTCTTCGTTGCTTCACACGAAATGTCGTGGAATATCAAGCACCTCGACGTGTCCTCGATTTGGTAAATCATCTTCTCCCGAAAGACCATCCTAATCGGCATCTTTTCACCAAAGACGATTTACTTTCGTTCAATTTCCTATCGAATTCCACGAGCTTCCTTCAGCTATTTCTCTCACAGTTTCGCGACTGCTACGTGTATTTTCCTTTCATCGAAGGATATAAACCCGACGACGAAGCTCGGAATATTCCTCGCGTCTTGCACGCGCGTCTATCGTAGCCTGCAAAAGATTATTCCTACTAATTTATTAAAAAAAAAGGAAAACAAAAATCGCACAAGCGAGTACTTAAGAGCTTCTATTCGGCGTTCATTCCTCCTCGACGCTAATGTCAACGGTTCTAACTCTAGAGGAATCTGTGGGAAGCAGCTGAAGGCGCTCAGGTTCTACACCGAGCATGATGATGCACATGAAACTTTTACCAGATGCCTGGTCTCTCGGATAGATGGTAACCGGAGCGAACTTATCCACGGTACCATCCACGTAGGCACGGAGCTTCCTGTAAACCTGCGGAAAGTGCCTCCTGAGTGACACGCCCCTTAGTTTCAGTTGTCTCTGGATGTTGGTGAAACTGATTTCTCGGATTTTCCTCGGTGTGTTCTGGCCGTTATTGCCTGGCAGCGAGGTAAGCACCAGCATCTCCGGCGACTCCATCTCTCGGGTGATGTTGCAGGGAGACGTGGACTGTTGCCTACCCTGTGGCGAGGCGGATGACGAAGACGTGTGATGCCTGTTTGCCGAGTCCAAGTGGATTTTCGCGCATCTGGATACCAACTGTCGTTCCCATTTCACCGCTCCACTGGTTGGCACCTCGCTGACCACGCAAACGGCCACGTACAACACCAGCCTCGTATCCGGATTGTACGATTTGCAGAGTCTGATCACCTCGGCATACAGTTCCGCTCCCATCTCTCTGGCCAGCAAATCCGACCATCGCACGTACGTGGGTTCACCTAAGTCGACGAAACCGTTTGCGATGAATTTCTCCGCCGCTTCTGGACTCGAGAAGAAACACTTGACCGCTCCACGGCCGTGGAACGCGTAGCCACGCTTGGCCAACGCCGAGATGTGTTTCAACGTGATGGGATCCTCCTTGGCGGAGGATAACACCTGTTTGCAGAGGCTTCCGGCTCGGGAGTGCAAGCAGGTTCTCCGATGACGCTGCCAGTGCGCTCTTCTACACTCCCTCGAGCAATACAGGCAGGTACAATTGTGACAGCTTTTGTAGGTCTTCCTCGCCTCGGCCAAGGTGGCCGAGTTACTGCACTTGTTATTTCGGCAACGAATGATTTTCTCCGCAACGTTGCCAGCCACCAAGCCATTCGCCTCCTGATTGTTGTCAAAGGAAACTCTTCGGTGACTCAAAGGTACGCCTCTCGACTGCGCCGCAGCCGTTTTCGAGGGCATCGTGTCGCTACCCTCGCTCTTTCGTCGCACGAGCTCACCCACGTAATACGAGGCACGCTCCTCGGTGGCTCCTTGCAGCTGCACGTCCATCACGCTCTTAGCGGACTCTGTGACATTCGCCAATCGTTTCGATTGTCAAAAACTTTGACTAAATTCTAGAATTCCAACTTGTATTTACGACAATCGTGCTAGGTTTATCGTTTGGGCATTCTTCTTTCTTTCGTTGAAACATACAATTTTCTTACGAATTACAATCCCTTCTAAATTACAAATTTTTCTATTGAAATTTAATCTTACCCACAAGGTAAATCTTATCCACAAAGTCAGCATGTTCCCTCTGAGATTACAAACGATTACTAAGTTTTGGATATCGTTGCAACGAATACCTTGCACGCTTAATCGATATTTCATTCAAAATCTTTTCTGTAATTATAAATTAGCCACAATCGTAATAGCAAGAATCGTTCCCCTTATGCTCTCAACCACAAACGATAACGGCATGATCGAACGTATTCGAAGCAGAATGGAACGTGATAATGTAAGCCATGTTACGTATACATGAAATGAATGAATATCGTTACCATGTTTTCGATCGCAGAGTGTTAGCACCGATTGTATCCCCGACAGATCAACCGCTTGATCAGGCGTTTGTGTCAGTTGCATGATCGCAAGATAATTAATATTATACGGTGGTCGTATATAAAAAAAAGCTTATCCTCCCGAGTGCCTTTAATAAACAAGCTCCCGTAGTGCGAATAACGAAAAAAAAAAAACTGTTAACGCGAGATTAAAGAAGATAAAAAGAAATAGAAATCAAATTTAAAGTAACCAAAAGAAAAAAAAAAAAAAGGAAAGAAAGAAAAAAAAATAAAATTAGTCAACGAAGACAAAAATCTTGAAAAAGGCCTTACTAATTTCATATATATTTTAACGATTCGCGTCTTCTGCGTTTTTGGTGGTTGTCGTCATAAATGCGATTAGCTCTCCGAGTCCCAGATTGGTTAGTTTCAGCACCGATAAATTCGTCTCTGATCGATAAGCCTCGCATCGAGACGTTTGAATTCAGGGGAGGCGAGATGCTACGATTCCGCCTCCCTGAACTTTAGACGCTGTTTTTTCTCTGCAAAGGTGTAAAATCAACGTAAGTATAACAGAAAAGAAAAAAATAAACAGGGGATTGATGTTCCGTTTCGCGTTCTCCTCGTTGCCCGACGATTTGCTTCTCTTTCCGCCCGTTTTTATTTTTCGTTTTTCTCCCTTCGTCATCGATCGTGGTTGACAAGGAGACTAGCGATCTCGAGGCAAAGGAAAACACAGCGAGAGAACAATGCAACGCAAAGACAATCTCGATCAGCAAGTTCAGCTGCTGCATCGTATCTTGTAGCGGCGTCTTGGAGCATTTCTGCTCCAGGTAATTGAAACGTTTCTCTCGTATCAAAGAATTAGAAATTTCGTATCGAGTGCTTCGAAAATGCTCGAAAAGTTGATAGGTAGAAATTTAAGAAAATTCAAGTTAAGCAAAATATGACTTAAATCTACCTTTTGGATGTCACAATTCTGAATGATTTGAAACAATAAAAAATATACTACAAGACACAAGCTACACCTATATAAATATAAACTACGCAATTCTTTCGTGCTGAATTATGCTAATTGTAAAACATTTTCACGTTCACTTTTCAGTCAAAAGATTTGACAAAGACGCAAGTTGATTTTTCAAAATCGTAGAATAAAGATGATAATTTTCCACGTTCTGATAAAAATATGCATGAAGTACTACTTTTCTTGTATGAAAAAAATGAAAGATCATGAAGAAACATATGTACAGAAAAGAGAGCAAGATAAAAGGTAGTGTGTGTGAGGGGTGAATGGTGACGAGGCGAAGAGAAACGCAAGCCGAGCGCATAAATTGAGGACGACATTTACGCACAGTGTAGTTTTACGATTCAACTGTTAACATATAAATTTCATGGTTCTCAATTAAAATGATAACGTAAAAACAAAAGTAACGGAGAAAATGTTTCTTTGAAATTTTCTCTTCGGTTTTCGAAAATCACTTGTTACATTTCCGCGATATTTTCATATGAGATCCCATACTAAATTTTAACGGAGATATTGTAAGATTCTACCCTACGAGTTTAATATTTATGAAAAGATAACGCGAGGAATATCAAGCAAACATTGATTCTAGCTTTTTTCGACGAATTATTAATTTCCTCTACGACGTTTCACGTGTAATTAACTTTCCACCGAATCTTTTATCGTACGTAGAATAGTATATCGAGATCTTAATTTACTTCAAACATGTATGTTAACGTTTGTTGTTGAACCACGCTGTGCCTGTACAACACGGATACGCATACGCAGGTATACATACATATAACAGAGAGATTCGCATAAGGGAAAATGGTAGATTAAAATTTCTTTGAGCCTCTCTCAAGTCCTCTCTCTCTCGAGAGGAACCGCTTCAGAACGAAAACTTACATAGTCCTCCTACCTTGGAGGTCTTGGCGTAGGTCGCTGCAGCTCTTCCCGGCTTTTGCATTAGCCTGGCCGATGTTAGTTCGATGGCGCATGGTGGCGGATGTACCGGTTACGACGGGCCCTGGCCCAGGACTCGGGGTACGCGACGCGGGTGGCAGGCCAAGGAGGGAGTCAAGGACGTCCTCCAGGGTCGTGGAACCCGGGCTCGGTTTGTTCCGCAGAAGAGCTGCCGTCGCCATCGCCTCGTCCGTATCGCTCTGGCCCGATCCTAATCGGTTTCATGCATGGGGTCAAGAAAGAGACTGAGACGTCCGCGTCATCCTCTTGGCCTCGAAACGTTTGTCCGTCCGTCTCATACGTATACGTCGTTGAAATTTTTATTGTTCGTCCGATCGAATTATTCGTTCGTCGAGTCCAATTATCTGTCCGTCTAATTCCCGGCGTATAAGTCGCGATCCCCGACGGGATTGCTAAGTATTTTTACTTATATCATTGTTGTTGATAATTTATTTTTTATCCTTGAACTTTCCTACCTTAGCCGAGTTCTTTTAACGTAGTCTCTTTTAAAACTGTACCGATATTACGAATAGCTAGCTTTTCATCTTGCTTCTCGATGACAATGTGAAAAGTGACCACAAGTTATTCGATTATTACAAAAGGGGATCACGACTTTGAAGAGGTTGGGAAACACCAGTCCAGTCTCTAGTCGAATTATTCGGTCGTCTTATCTTATGCTCGGTCCTGTCTTACGATCGATTTCATATTTCTCGTTTTGTATATTTGGTTCAATCAGCGCTACAAAGGAGCCTTCAAGTAGCTATCGATGATGGAGGAGTTAATGTAGTCGGAGAAATCCTCGAACCGTACTCCAACCGACTGGGCGGAGTTCAGAAACTTCTGAACTTAACAGTTCTATTATTTCCATATCTTCTTACGATATGATTGAGCGCAGTTTAATTGGAAAGCGCGAATATCAAGGCATTCCGTAAATTCGCAACAGACACCATCTCTTGCACACTAATTTATTAATTGATGTATTAAGCGAGTTAACAAGCCACCAGTTGTAGGCTGTAGACTTTGTTGCACAAACTACACCCTCTTACTTTCTTGTTTCATCCTTTCAGACTCACTTAGACTCTTTTAATCTTATTTAAAAATGCAACAAACTTTTCAACTTTTATACTTAAGTAATTCTTTCCAATTTAAACAAACGAATCACGTTTCTCAAGTAAGATATTTCTGTTTCGTATCGATACATCGCAAGAATAAACGACACAAGCTTTCAAAGGAATGTGGGCAAGTATCCGCGACTGGTAGAGTACTTCTTATCCGAAATTTATGATCGCGCTATAACGAGCATCGTCGATCGCCACTTGAAGCGTCCTTTACCAAAAGCGTGTACGCGAAAAGGTCGAAGATCCTCTCTACCGACCATCAAAATTCTAGGGTGCTCGTCACGTGTTCCTCGTTGGGGATGTTTGTCAAGGTTCCTTTCACGCGTCACTTTTTCTCCCTTATGGTAAAACCACGTTGAGAGCCACGTTAAATTTTCACTTTGTCATTTTACACGTGCCGTCCATTATGTTCGTCAAGTCGAACGGACAGTTTAATTCGACAACGTTGCTGATTTCTTAACAAACACGCACGAACCTACAGCAATTTCGACGATGCCATTCGCGTATACGTGAACGTTCTTACCTCGATCAAGCGAAAGAGAGACTCGTTTCAAGTGTTTTTAGAACATCGGCAATTGCTACGAACATCTTTTCAGGAGTTTCTCTCGTAACGGGCACCCAGAATTTCCTTTCGTCTCAGCGAAAGTTTCCAGCGGTATCGTTGGCTCGATCTCAAACTCGAGCTCGCGTCGCTCGTAAAAATAGACAAAAGAAAATAGGAAAATCTGCGAATCGAATCGTTCGATGAGACGTTTTTGCGTACTCTCAAACTCTCAACGTTCCCAGATCATCTGTAAAGCCGGATATCCAATGACTATGCAAAATGTCTGCGAATGTTCGCGAACGTTGATGTGGATTTATCCCGTGAAGAATGCAAAGCACGCATGAGTGGCAAATAATTGCGAACGTAAGGAAAATTCGCTGTTCCGGCTTCGTAGCGATTTTGTAGCATCGATGCTGCTACTAAATGATGATGATTTTGCGCGTTTGTTAAAAATACGCATCTAATGGATACCCGGCTTGAAGATGGCCAGTATCTTCCGAACTTCTTCGTACATACATATACGTGATTTCATCTTTGGTGTGTGCGAGGAGGAACAGAACGGAGTTAATTATTAACAGAAAAAAAGAGGAGGAAAATGAGAAAAAAGAGGAGGAAAAGGAAAGAAAGGAGAGGAAATGGGGAAATACATAACGGACGCCCTCGATTTTTCTTCACCTCTCATCTACTTCTCTACGTTTCTACGTGTACTCTACTTGCACGCTTCTACACAGCTACCGGATACTCGTACACTAGTCTAATTGCGGCGTTTGCGACCACTTTCCCTCGCAAAAGCGCAGAAGGCAAAAACGAAGCCGAAAAGTGTTTGGTGTTCTTCTCTGTTTCGAACGTTTTCAACGATTTTACATGTAGATGACGCGGGTGCACGTACACACGAGCCTCGACTCTTATTTCCCTGCCGGAACAACAACGGAACACTTTTATTGTTACACGCTCTATTTCCGGCTGAAAATATATCAGGCCGACGCGAACGTATGTATATATGTGTGTGTATGTGTATGCGCGCGCGAACGCGAATCGTTCTCAGCGATGCGATGTATGCAGGAACAAGCTGTGGCGAATAAAACTACGTATCTCTATGTGACGAAAAAAAAAAAAAAAGAAGAAAAAAAAGAAATGGGGAAAGAGAGAAATGAAACGAACGAAAGGCAAAAGCAACGACGGCGAAACGAATAATAGCACTTACCGTGACGACACAAGCAGAGTGCGTCAGCCAAATTAATCGATACATGTATACAGGGTGATAAAAAAGACTGAGACTTTAGTGGCTCATAGCTCTCACCGAGAGAAGAAAGAATGATTAATCAACGTAGATCACGAGGTAACTATAGTTGTGGACTAAGTATTTTTTATCCTTTACTATGAGTACTATAAACCTCAAAACTCTTGAATCTCTTTCAATTATCCTGCATGTATGCGCGTATGGCAGACATACTCGACTAGAGACGTACAGTATATTTTGAGAAGAGGAACGCGATGTCTTCGACTAAAACTCTCGAAACTGAAAGGAATTGGTAAGAAGAGAAAAAGAGATACAGGTGGAAGAGGTTGGAGAAAAAGAGAGAGAGAGAGAGAAAGATTAAAGAAGAATATGTATTATAATATCGAAGAGCGTATATAGGGTATAATAATATAAAGGAGGCGGAAACAACAACAACGCAAATAACACAAAAGGTAAATGACAATAATTTATTGCTGTCAAGGGTAATTACGTTCTACAAAGAAATGATAAATCGTTGGTGTGTCCGAGCAATAAGTACGAAATTATGTACTTAAGAAAGGCAAAAAGCACCGGCACGCAGAACCGTTCAGTATAAAGTATATAGAAAGAGAGACACGCGTATGAACTCGCTGATCGGCGCGTTATGAGAAGCAAACGAACGATTCCTCGTCTGATCGATTCATCGATCGCACGATGAACGCGAACGATCTAGCTGATACAGCTTTCATATTTTCTAGCTAACAATAATGCACAAAACGTGCAGTCGCGAAAAAAGTAACAAAAAAGAAAAAAGGAAAGACGAAAAGGAAATAGACGCAGAAACGATCAAAAGTAAATACATGTTTATGTATATATAAATATATGCGGCATATTTTTACCGTCGGTTCTGCGAACACTGCACTCGTTATTAAAGGAATAACAATAATAATAATAATAATTAATAATAATAATAATAATAATTAATAATAATAATTAATAATAATAATAATAATGGTAATAATAATAATAATAGTAGTAGTAATAATAATAATAATAATAATATCAACGCGTTTGCAGGTAATAATGAACGGTGTATACGAATCGTACGTAAACTATTTTTCTTGTATGTATACATATATAAGTTTTTATACGTGTCATATACTGAGCTCTGTAGCTATAGGTAACATGTATACGTCGACAATTTTACAGCATAAACATACATAAAACGCAAAAAAAATAATTACTACTGGTAGAAATAATAAAGGAGGAGAATCTACTAGCATACTATATATATATGTATATATATCTATATCCGAGACGGTAGGTTCCGCACAAAAATTACATAGAGGTGTATACAATGGTAAGGGATTTGTATGTCCGTCTCTGTATATGAGAAGCGAAAGGGACGAGAAACAAACGATAGAGAAAAAGAAGAAAAATACGGAGAAAAAAGTGAAAAAGAAAGATAGGTGAAGAGATACTCGTGGATCAAACAGGGAGGGTTTTTTCTTTATGGAGTCTTCCAACGACGAGGGGCGGTTGTAACAAAGTAACAAAGTTTACTTGACAAGACAGTTCTCTGTTTAGTGACGATAAATTAAAAAAAAAGGAAGAAGTAATCGTGTTGTATAAACGAACGGGGCTTGTAGAAAGTCTACCAGGAGGTCTGTCGACACGCGGAGTCGAGAGACCACGTTGTGGAATGACGAAAACACATTTACGAACGGAACGTCGATGAGAAGATTCTTATAGATGTAATCTCTAGATAGATCTTTATATATGTAAAGCAAGAATCTTTGATACGCGGGATATATATATTTTTCTTAAAATAATATCTCGCGTGTCAAACTTCTAAGAAATATTTGAAAATCAATTTTGACGTCGATAATTTTCAAAAATATCCGAATAGTTGCTTTTGGACTCAAAATCGACGTTAATCGGAGAATTTTAAACAAGAAATCATAAAATATCTAAAAGAGAGTGTGTCGATATCGAAAGCTTCGAATTACTGTTGTGTTTTATGTGCTTCAGTTTTATTACGAAAATACATGCTCTATGTGTGCGCGTGTGCGTGTGCGCGCGCACGCGTGTGTGTGTATGTGTTTGGGAATTAATCCAGACCCTCGAGCAGTAGTAATTTATAGTTGCACGTTGACGAGTATAGCAAGCTGACGAAAACGATAAACGGGGGAAAAAAGAAAGAAGACAGATTGCGATAATCGATGTGGGCGTAAAACTTTAATCTCGACATTGTTTTTAAATAAAAAGTTCATGTGCGGACCAGACGGTAAATCGACTGAGTCAGACGCCTAACGTTAGAGACATTGCTCTTTGCTAAGTCGCGAGTTTTCTACCTATACTGATAATGAAAGCACTGCTAGTGAAATTCCCACCAAAAGGAGTTTAATTATTGCTATATGAGCGATACAAAATTACAGGCTACTTATTTATTATATTAAACGAGATTAGACCCAAACGAAGTAGCTTTCGACGCTGTTTTTAAGAAAAAAAAAAAGAGAGAAAAAAAACAAAAATAGAATCTGACAAAATTTGTGTGAAACGCTGCTCCTTCTGGATGCAATCTTGAAAACTTAATCTGCATTGCACCGCGTTTAAGATTAAACGTATATTGTTTATACTGAATGGTTTATTTTTATATATATTTCTATTTCGTTGCTTCCATTCACCGTACTATACAATTTTCAAAATACATGGCAACTTTCTTCCGCGTATATCGTGCATGATTGAAAATAAACAAAGTTTCACTGTGTCCAATGTTTGAGCGTCGAAAATGCAAATTGAAGTACGTGCTTTCTGCGTTACGAATACGAGAATAATTACATTTACGTAATTAAGAGACTAAAAGCTATCCCTAGAAACATAGCAACACGAATATTTTCTAACATCATGCAACAATCTTTTCAACAATTTTTTCATCGATCTTCTATCAATAACCCGTTTCTTTAACAACGTTTGCGGAAGAATAATTTGCATAACAAACACAGTTGCAACACCATCTTTATGTCTTGTAATACTTGTCGAAGTTGCTCGTTATTCTACGCAAGAGAAACAAATGCGTGAAGAAGTGGCATACCGCGAGAAGATACAAAATATGGTGCAAAAGCTGCGTAACAAGGACACGATAAAGTCTGCGATCTTTAAACGTTTGATGGATACCTTATATAATGTACACGAATGGTGTTTCGCATGATTCGTAGAAAAATAAAATTCTCGCGCTTTCTACAGAATTCCTCGTCGTAAGAATTATATACAGAAACAAGCGGAAGTGTGCGTGAAACCGAAGAACAGTTTCCATCCGAAAATGCACACATTTTGACGAAGTTTTGCTCGAAACTTCGTAATCAATCGTTTACGCTGGCATGTGTCTAATTACGATCAACAAGGTAGAGAAATAAATTCGTTCCGTGATCGAAATCGATACGATACCTCGTCGTTTCGACGTATACGTCGGCTTTGGTTTTCCAAAAACTCTTCGAAGCATGAAGAAATACTAGACGGTCACGCGGATGAGATCGTGAGATCACGACAAGCTTGTGACGGAAACGAATAGAATAGCCGACAATTGGAGAGCAGCCCGAGTCAATGGCGTGCGTCACAAACGTAATCGACGTGATTGTAGGCAGACCACGGTCTTAGTAACACGTCAGAGAAACCTTTTTCCAAAGATCGTTCACTGCTCCCTGCCAAGTTCCGTCGAAGAATCTCACGGGATATGTACACGCTTCAGTCGTGAGAAGAAATCGTCAACGAGAGGACGGGGACGCGTCAAAGCAGATTTTAATATACAATATCACGTATAACTTTTGATATGTCGGAAATACGTCGAAAAAAAGCGACTTTCTAACAATCGATGTTCTTTAAGAATTTTCTACCCAGCGATACTAAAGTACTCTTACATCGAGTATCGTAGAATTCTCTTTCCAATTAGATATTTCAGAACGGGAGTAAAAGAGGTTTAAACTGTTTGTTAAACTGTCTAGAGTCGTTATTCCTGATACTGATACATTTTTGATCCTGAACTCTGCTAGTTTGAGAAGGTTTTAAGTTGAAGATAAGTAAAAAATTACGAATATATTTCGTTAAATTCGTATTAACGTTATATCGCAACTAAGAAAGCTTGAAGTAAAATGTCATTACGTATTGCAATTACGTAAATACCATACTCCTTTTATCCAAACCAGCATTTCAAAAAATTTACCTATATTCTTTACTAATATGCCAAAATATGATGTTACGAAGACCCCTAACTTTCTCCCTTTGCCTTTTAAAGAACAAATTAACGCTGACGTGCGTTCCATCTAATAGTCGTCAAGTAGTTAGCCAGCCTACCAACCACTAGATATATACTTGAACTTCATCAAGATTTCCTATGAAACAGGAAACAAAAGAACCATCGAAGAAACGAACGGACTTTCCAAAGAACGTTGTCAACTCGTCGACACATGGAATTCGGAAATACAAATAGTCGTAGAAACGCGCGACGTGAATCGTCTTCGTCAGCTTAGATAGACGGATCGTGAGGGACGCGTCGAGGAATCGTCTGGTATGATGGGAACGCGACCGAACGTGTCCTTTGTTGACGAATGTTCGCAATTGTACGTGTTCTCTTGTCTGATGTCGTTTGCTTTTGATTTTCCGCTAGGCGAGCAGCAACTCACCGCGGTGATGACGCTGCTGTTGCTGTGGTTGTTGTTGATGGTGAAGCTGACGATGATGATGATGATGGTGATGGTGATAATTGAGTGTGGAGGACGGTGATGGACCAAGACTATCGCCACCACCTAGCTGCTGTTCATATTGTTGATGCTGCTGCTGCTGCTGCTGGTATTGACCATCGTCGTGTGTTGGTGTCAAATCCCAGAAAAGGCCGGAAATCGCGGAATCGACGCAGCTGCATGACTCGGTGGCTGTGACGTTGCATCCGGGACAGCAGTCGGTTTCCGTGGCCAAACTCATCGGTGTCTCCGGCGATTCCGCGGGTCTCATGCCAACGAACGAGCTCTCCATCCAACACAGCTTCACGCTCCCTTCGAGGAGAAGTTTCATTTCATTAGATGCGGCATGAAGAAGCCAGCGGGGCGAGCGCGGTGTGTGTTCTTTTGGGTAGCTTCTTTTACGATCGATCCGCGATTCCTTTCTGGCAAAACGACTACGGGTAACACAGCAAAACATAGTAACGGCATAGAACTCTACGGACGTAGCAATTCGTAACAATTCGTAGCAATTCGTAGTTATCTTCTGCAACCGTAACATTATGACATTGTTCGGTTTAAAAAAGAATTGTGTATTTCCGACTTATTTTATTTTTTGTATAAACTGGTTATATACTAATAACACACGAAGTTAACAGTTCGACAGTTCGAGTATTGTTCTTAAACACGACACAAATCTCCGATTAGATCGTGTTAGTCAAGCTCTAACACGGAAGTATTAATCACAACGCAAATCAAGCTGAACGGATCGGCACACACATATACGTGATCGACAAACCATGTTATGATAGTATGTAGTTAGTGTAACATCGTGGTAAGACGTGAAGGTTTTCGGGAATGTCGCTCTGAGAATTGTGGACGTCGCTGATGCTTTTCGAGGCGTGTCACGCATTGGACTTTATACACCGAGTTATACGCAACAGGATGAGTAACGTGGACGTAACACGACCAAGATATCGTGTGCATTATAAAAGTATACGAAGTAGTAACAGCTGACCACGTGCGCGATATCTTCGCACTTCGTTCCCTGTTCACGATGTTTGTTTTAATTTTGTCCTAAGGTCAGACAGAGTAGCGGCTAAGTTCGCTAGCACCGACAAGCGTATATGGAGACAGAGGGGTGTGACTTAAACTTCAGGGTGATCTATTTTTGTAGCAGGACGGCCACGTCGGTACAAAGCTGTCGAAATAGCAACCGACGGTCGGTCGCCTATGTGTATGCATACTTTCGTCGAGACTGTCGCGATTAAAGATGAGGGTAGACCGAGGGAACGGATGACACACGCGGTGGTCGTCGGATGCAAGTCGAGAAATAGCCGAGCAGACGTTTCATTCCCGCTCCCCGATTGTACCACCGTTTTTTCCTCCCTCGCCACGATTCGACCTTGCTTCACGAATTCGCGCGCTAGAAATACAATTCGGTGTCAAGGCTGTCGGTGAACACCATTACGGGAATGTTCGTGGCAATCGTCTTGCTGCTTCGTTGGTTCGCTGATGTCGATCATACGGGAGATCTTCCATTGAGAAGGATTCTTTATGTCGCATCTCCTATGTATGTACGGTATAATCTCGCGAATACCATGAAGAATAATTCCGTTGCTAAAATTGATTATGTGTTTCTCTCTCTCTCTCCCTTTCTCTCCCTTTTACACATCAGAGTCAGTGTTGTAACTACGAAGACAAAAGTAGTCGTAGGAGATGAGTGGGATGTCTTGGAATACGAGATGTGACAAAGTTCCAAGGCTAATTCTGTTTTCCTCAAAGTTGCAGGAACAAGACAGTATAGCTCGATCCTCCCTTCACCAGCATGCGAAATACAGAGATTGTACATCGAAGCCAAGAATTCCAAAACAGCATGAGTACACTTCTCGACATTACATGAGTCATTCGTATGACGTTTACCGGAAGACTAATCCTTTACTTTACTTAAATCTCAAAGGAACTGCATACTTTGAAGACGATGACCTGATATTCGCATAAAATTTATATACGTGTCATTTTCGAAATATTACTGTCACACCTCGCAAATTCGTAAAATCGTGAAACCGAAATTTTTGTTCGATTGTGATTAGTTTTCACGACTGCTCGAAAAGTCTGTGAGATACAGTGGACCGCTTGGTCGAAGAGAAATCTACGCTGTGCAACACGAGGAAAGCGTTTATATACATATATCTACAGAGTTGGAGTCATTAGAGTAAGAAAGAAGGAGGTCTTTTTTTCAACGGGACAAGAACGAGTGGATTCTCGCATGTTAACGTTAGTAGGAACACCGCGTCGCGACACCTTGAAAATCGACGATGTTGCGGGCACGTGAACCAACGCAGCATTCGCAGAATGAACGAGTCTGCACGCGTGTGAAGAGGGTACGTTACAGTTTTTAACCATCAAAGGTTTTTGAAAGCAATTTTCGTTAGTAAACACGAAACAACCAAGAGAACGAACAAAGACAGAAGAGACAGCCAAGAGAGTTGCTAGTAGTGCTTTGAACTAGCGTATCAGAGACACGTCGAATATTACATATATATATATATGTGTGTGTGTGTGAGCAGTAACAACGAGCGAAAGAGCAAAATTTATTTCACGACATTCCAATCGGGAGTTAGGTAACAATACAGTGACAAGACGTGTAAGAACAGTAACAAGAGAAACCCAGAGACAGACGAAAGAAGAGAGGCGTCTAGGTCACAGAGTAAAGATGCAGAGACAAAGAGAAGAAATTCACATCAACAGATCAGGAAAACTCAAAATTACCTTTGTCGTAGAGAGTAAAAGTAGTAATGGTGTAGTGGTGGTGGTGGTAGGATGGTTTTTTTGGCAGGGGTTGTTTAGTGCTCACCTCTGGGGCTGGTCGACCTTGCTCCGCCCCTGTCGTCCCAGTCTTCAGGTCGAGGTCGAGGCGACAGCCTGCCACCTCCACCAACCTCCTGACCGCTTTGCACGTAGTGCACAATGGCCGAGGTTACCTCCTTTATCGAGTTCCTTACCTCTAGCTGCTGATTCGTTGTCTGCTGCTGTTGTTGTTGCTGTTGTTGTTGTTGCTGCTGCCAACAAAAATTTCGCTTTTAGTACTCTATACCTTTTTCTTATGTTTCTCCATTCTCAAGTTTAATCAAAATACATCACTTAATAACCAATTAATATTGAATTATCGAATCACATTACCATCAATTAAGTAACTATGATAATAACTCAATATTTGAAGAGCTATAACAGAAGCCTCGATATCAAAAAATGTAATTCGATATTAATTATTCTATATAGAGCTGTACACGAGTTTACGCAGACAATTAATCATTGTTCAAACATTCGTTATTGATATAACAACTAGAGAATGACGCAATGTCGAGTGTTACGAACTAATAATCTGTTATTCGCGAATTATGAAGTTTCCTCGACCGAAATCTTTATATTAGCAATTATCTTTCGATACCATTATTCAATGCTGTGTTCGCTTTTCGTTATAAAACTCAACTTCATATCAACGAAATTTTCATTTCGAGTTTTTTTTAATCTCACCGAATTGTCAATGTTAGAAAATAGAGACACAAAATACCTTGTACAAAGCGTTGCTAAATATAAACAATGTCGCATAGCGATATATCTTTATCAATAAATGCAAATAGCTTGGAAAAACAAATTTAATAAAACTTTAAACGCGCACATTGTTCTAATTTCCGATAAATTTCCAAGATTATTTTCGATAGATTTTAACGTTCATGAGAAAAGATATTTTCGCGGGCAAACTATTTTTTGGTAACGAAAAGCTGATTAAAAGCTTGAAAAGTAGGACAATGTTCGCGGCATGGTTCGACCTTGGGGCGGAGGGGTTGTCTGTGATTCGGATAACGGTCAATTTGTACTCGAGTTGTAAAGGCCACGAGACGTCAGAATGTGGATATCTGCCAAAATTTCTAATTATAGAGAAATCACTGCATTTGCGCGCTGTCTGCACGAATTAAAAATAAATTGGACAAAGGAAAAGCGTGGTGGACGTAGACGGGGTAGGGATCACTCACGGTTCGAGGCTAAATATCGCGGATTTGGAAACAATTAATCGAACGAGGAAATTCGACTAATCGTCTCCGACATATTTACATCGTAAATGCAGATTTACTTTTGTTATAAATGATGAAAATATCAATGGCATGATTATTTTGGATCTGACAACAGTTTCAGAAAATGATAAATACGATAACATTAATGTCAAATATTCGTAAATAGTTACTACCATATTTTTAAAGTAGAAAAAGAATAGTTCAATCTATTACATATGTGGTAACGAAAAACGAAAAACATTTTTGGAAAATATTACCTAAATAAAATATATTTCAAATGTATCGAATAGTAATTGTAATTTTTTAAAAGTAAAGTTGAGAAGCTGCTTTGAAACGTTAAAGTTGCAATGTTAAAGAAACATGGACGACAATGGTGTAACATGAGACTTGCAAGGTTTTTTAATACGAACCTTGTTTGCTGCTTGCAACTGGGGAAGAATACCCTGAGCAAGACGCTCTGCCGGTGTTCGCGGGTTCGTTAGCCGTTCTTGAGAACGCCAGCCCAAGTACGGCTGTCGATGATTGAAAGACGACCTTGTTGAACTCGCTGGCGAACTTCCGGCACTGTTTAGCAGACTGGTACTCCATCTTGAGAATACAGGTGGCGTGGGACTTGGACTAAGAAGGGCACCTAAACAAATTTATCGCAACTTATTAACACGTAGTCGCAACATCTTGCGTAGATTTCCTTATTCTACTTTTCTGTCAAAATATGGCTGATTCTGTCAAAATTTGAGACATCTTGTATCAACGTCCCCAAACTTTCTGATCAGATTCTGTAAAATGATTCGTGTATTCGATTCTTAGAACTGAACGGTTGTCAACAAATACAAATAAATATAGACATAATTATTATGGTAATACCGCGATACGGTGTTGGCGTCTTGACTCGTTTTACAAGCGAGTTTGTTACTTGATCCGGATTTGAAATGGATTATGCTAGAAGACTTTGATCGATGGTTTTGCACGTCGAATAATACGTTGTCCGGGAACTTTTCAACGACGGAATAAAAGCTTGACAGCTGTCTTACACTGACGTTACCAACGAGCTGCTACGAAGGTATTTCAGCTCGATGTTACTGGGAGTGAAACACGTTTTGTGTATGCTCCCAGGGATAGGCGTAGCAACTTTATTCCTTTGTTCTTGGTGTCAATTAGTAGAGAGACTTTAGAAAAAACTTGAAGTAGTCGGTAAATATTACTGGGTAAAAATAATATTGCAAATTTGTTTCTTTGAATGAATGTAGTCTCTCATATCGGAAAAATAGGATCAAGAATAATGTTAGAATATGACAATTCTATTTTTAAGCTTTTAGAAACATCAAACTAATTCTGTAAAAATTAAACTCCTTTTAAGATCTAAACCTTAACTTTCACAATGAACAAGTTATACAAGAATTAAAAAAATTTATCTCAAATTATTTAGAAAGATTTATATCTTCAGGTCTGTATTTAAAACAAAAAGCTGAATAAAGAAAGAACGTGTTTTTCAAGATCAGAAGGAACAATGAAGATCAATACGAAAGATGCAATAACAATGGAAAGAAGAAGGGAAGAAGAGGAGAAGTTTAATAAAATTTATAATTTTTTAAAAAACTACAAAAGATAATCCTCCATAAATCTGTTAAAATCAAAACTGCCGAGAGCATGGTGAATCGTGGTCAGACGTCGTTTAAAAAAAGTGACTCAACGAACTTTGCCCTTTTCAGACTACCAACCGAGCATCAGATCCGCGCCAGCAGCTCACATTGGCACCAGACCTTTAAATTTGATAATCAGAGCCCTCCCTTAACAAATCGCATTCTCTCGTTAGAAACGTCCTTGAACGTTTTCCAGCCACCCTGCGAAAGAAGGGATCTGCGCTGCTATTGCAGTCAGCCAACAACGTGGCGGGATAGACCTCGACTTTGCCGTTAGCAGACGACTACCCGGCAAGGCCGAATTAATCGAGTTAACCTACCCTGCTAAATTTATTAGCCACTTCCTATTAGCAGTTACTCACCATAGCCAGAGAATATCCGCGAGACTATGTCGCTTGAGAAGCGAGAGAGATGCAGACACGAGGATAAATGAAATTGGCCGACACTCGGGGCTCTCGTTACGTGCTAATTTCGGACGTTGCACGCCTTTTCATTCGAAGAAGAGTTCGATTTGCTTGGTATCGCGAATCGTTCTCAATAGGCAGTTATTGTGTCCTCTTTCTCTTTCGCTCATAACATTTCGAAGAATCTGATATCGACTTTTGGCTACTTTCCGTTTGTATAAAACTGTTTTGAGGAGGTCGGGGAGAAGTTTTTGTCTTAGGGGCAAATAAAGTGTGAAGCGAGAAAGCAAAAAAAATTAAATTAAAGATAGGAAAGGAAATTAAGAAAAAAAGATATGTAATGATTGGTAAGCACGTATTCACGAATTCCTTTATATTAACACGAAGCATCGTAAAGAACTATATTAAAATTTGTGGCATTCAGAATATAATAAATACTACATTTAATATTCTTTGTTTTCTTTTTACAGGAAAACAAATTGTATATCTGAAGGAAGATTGTAAGAAGTTATATTTGTTATGTTTGAAGCGTTAAGAGAATCTTCTTCAGGAGATCCTTATACCGGTCAATGTTATATAATTTCAAAGCAAGAGCCATTAAACTCTCTCGCAAAAAAGAGCTTTTACGGAGTAATATCTTTAGAAGTCTGCATTCACTTCTGAATAATCGCGAATAAATATTCAAAAGATGTTGCACAAAGTTATATTGAGCTCTGTGATATATAATCTTAAAGCTTTGTGCTTTAATATTTGTTCACGGCATTTGAGGACTAGTACTCGAGTGTTTGTCCATTCATTTTTTTATAATCCTTAGAAATATCCTAAATAAAAACGAACAAACTCACGAACAGAAAGATTAATATAAAAAGATCATTAAGAGGATGCTTACCTGTAGTCGGCTGTCTATTGGAAGACGATGAAAGGGACGAGAGGGAAGTGGTTTTCGAGCCCAATGCACGCCATCCTCCGTGTTGCGACGCGTCGGAGTGCCTCTTTAACCGGAAACCATCGCGAGCCGCGGGAGAATTCTTGTACCAATCCGGGACGTTCAGTCGTTGCAGAGACCTCTGCACTCTGAGTTCGTGCTCGCTGGGCACGCGTTCGCCAACTTTCTGCAACTCGTTCTCCGGCGGCTGTAAAGTAACAATTTTTTTCATCGGTAAATTCGTGTAATTATTCCTGCTTTCTAATCTGGAGAATTTACAATTTCTTTTGATTAATAGGCAGAGGGACAATTTGAGACAATTAAAAATTTGCACTGTGTTACAAAAGTGACAGCAAAAAATTACTATAAATTTTTTTAAATATATTGCGAATTTTACTACACGTAGATATACCGTGTAAACATACCAGCTGAAAATTTACATACAACGTTGAAATTATTCGCTCTAATTTATTCAATTATTCTTAGCAAAATACCCTATTAAACATATCCCATATATTAAACGTGAGAACCTCGCGATCCTGTTTATGACTTCCATGATACGTAATTCACGTTCGAGTAACGTAATCGTTGTGTTTCGATGAGGTTTTTTTTCTCACGATTGACTATAATGAACGAAAGCAACATGTATATATAATCTGTTTCTATTACATGCTTTAATTTCTTGCCCGTTAAATATTTTGTAATTCTATTAACATATTACTGAAAAAGTACACGTTGTTTCGAAGCACAAAAATCATTTTGAATTGCGTGGAGCATTGCTCCACCTTTTACGCAATTTTGTAAATTATATTCAAGGTCTAGCAGTATTTTTTGCTACAATGCTTTATGTCGAAATTTAATAACAGGGGAATACTACAGAATATTACAGATATTACGTAAGAACTTAAAAAATGCTTTGAAATTACGTAAAGTGTAGGTGTAAATAAATTACTTACTACGAATAAATATGTAACATTTCTGCTATGAATAAAGTTGCCTACTTATATAATATTTTTATAGTACAATAATTTCCATAGAACTTTTGCTCTCTTTTGGAAGATTCTAGTATAAGCGAAGTAAATAAATGTTAAAATAAATTTCATGATGTTAGATTGAATATTAAATTCAGAATAGTCAAATATATATATATATATATATATATATATATATATATTTATATTTATATGTATATATATATATATATTTATATGTATATTTATGTGTATGTGTGTATATATATATATATATATATATACACATAATATATACATAATATACATATATACGTATATACATATATATATATACATAATATACATATATATATATATATACATAATATACATATATACATATATATATACATAATATACATATAATATATATATATTTATATGTATGTGTATTTATATATATATTTATATTTATATTTATAAATATATATATATTTAATATTAAATAAATATAGATATATGAGATATGTAATTTCTAAGCATATACAACGTTAGAAATTATACAGAATTAAAGACACAAATCGATGGCCCAACACATCATGGTCAAAGGACGCCAGGGAAGTAATCAAGGCCGACTGAAATATCCAATACGCACTCATCGGAAAGCACTACTCGGGAGAATAACCGTTTAAAAGCGTTTTCCAATGTCACGGAGCTTGCGTGCTAGGGCGGATGAGCGCGCGGAAAATGATCGATCAATTTTCCTGCTGGAAATGCGGGGGCGTAGCTTCGGTAGAATGAAGCAACCTCATAGGATACCTGCGTTGAAGGCTAAATGAAAGGTAGAATGAAATCGTCGATTGTAATTCCCGTGTGGGAAGCACATGGAAGTCAAGCGATTTTAAATAAGGTCAGATGGTTCTTTGTGGTTTATGTTTTTATATAAACCCTGGAGCGAAACTAAACAATAAAATAATTTTCTGTATGTAACTGTACGTATATATGTTGGCATGATCATTTCCTCGTAATTTTTAAAATAGTTTGTTCGCATGTAGCAACTCGAATATCTACATCTAATTAATGAACAAATATCTGATTAATACAAGATAACATCTAAATCGAACTTGTTGATCATTTGTGTCTTTTGTAGAGATACTTAAAGACTTTAGATGCTTGAAATATAGCTTCGCCCAGTTGCATGAAGCAGTCTGTATCGTATCTGTAGAGGTTAAAAGTTAACATTTCCTTCCAAAAAAAGCAAGATACATATCTAAATCGTACACACAACATAAAACTATCTCTCACTATGCTGTGATATAAATGAATGAATAAATAAATATATATATGATTTACAGTCAATAAAATTAGATACGTACAGACCTGTAATGCTGATTCTTCGATGTAATATTTTAACATTTCTTCAGTTGTTAACGTGTCAAACAAACTGACAATCTTTTCAGAATCGATCATGGTCTTTAACCTTAACTCGGCTGAAGCTCTCTCCGGTCATACGACTACGTCCGTACGATCGATATGACATGTGAACACGGTTGTATGTTAACTCGGCCATTAGCATTGCCAATGTCTCGTCGTATTTCAATGAATTCGTTCCGAGGGATTGAAAGGTGATCTTAACGCGCCCATTGTACAGATTTGAATATGGCATAGGGTGTTGCAAAAGTGAAGACCAACAAACTCTACTATTCCAAAATTTTCAATCTCCTTCTTGATTTATTCTATTATTGTGGTATATTCAATATATTTTTAATATAAGAAATATTAACTCTCATCAAATTATTATTATAATGAATATGAAACTTCCAACCAAACACTTTACTTTTACAATACTCTTCCTATTTTTCATTAACTTTAGATCCACTGTATGGTTAATTAAAAAAATCGAATATCCGTCTAACTTATTTAGGGAATAATAATATAATTTCTGTGCGAGACGATACAACGTACAGAAGAAAAAGGATATATCGATGTCAATAAGGAAAAGCGTGATAGAGACAAAGTCGAATGGAAGCAGCACGCATTCCAAGATGGCATTGTCCTGCACGCACAAGTGAAATGCATAACGACGAGCTCTGTGAATGTTGGCGTGAAATTTCCATATGGCATACAAAGACGCTAACGGGACCTAATGCCGTTGAAAAACAAAGGATAGACAGAGGAACGCGTGGCAGGCCTACGCACGTCGTGTACTCCTTTGGTTATATTAACGTTCCAACAACGGTTTACCATATGCGTGCTCATGAGAACGGAGAGCTTGCTCGAATGGCAAAAAGTTATTTTCAGCCTGCAACTTCGTCGAACAAACTAACTGGCTGAGACTCTTTCCAGTGACGATCAACTAGGTCGTTTTTACACCATCTTTATATTTTTACAACCCAATCGTTTCGTATTAAATTCATACTGTTAAATTCGAAAAATTTTGTTTGAAAATCTTTTAAAAAGGGTAAACATTTCCCGTCTCTTCGACGCAAGCGAAACTTCTCCGTAATTAAAGGGTTAATACAACGTGTTTTATATAGATGAAAATACTAAATTAAAGACGAGGATCGTAACAATTACCAATTCAAATAAGACAGAAAATTTGAAAATTCCACGTAAAGATGAGAGAGCGGAGCATCGTTCAAAAAAGGTCAAGGCAAGATGGAAGAGAACGGAAACCAGTATATACAGATAGAAGGGGGTTCTTTCGGCCAATGTATACCTAGCTCTTAAGGGTGACCGCGACGCCCGATGAGATCGGTTTCAACAATTAACGGTCGACAGTAGCTCAATTGCGAATGAATACCGATTATAAACCATAGTGGATATTGACGTCCATTTGCAATCGTGATCATTGCGGATGCCCAGCATGAACGCGATGAAAAACTGCATACGATCACCATATATAACGAGGGCTATATTAAGAAAGATAGAAAGAATATATCACACCCACCTAATATTTTACAACGAAAGCCAGCGCGTTAGTTAAAGTTCTTGCACGCGATAGGACGAGACGGTAGTTGGAAACGCTTCAAAGGGAAATTTAATGCGCATGTACTTATATAGATAGGTATATGTGCCTACGTGTCAACGCGACTACATATCCGGACGCATTAATTCTGTTACGTTTTCTGGGTCACTTTTGGTCCAATCTCGTTTCTCCATCGTTTGAATAAATTTCGTAAGTTTGAGAAGAATACGAAAAAATTTGTAATTTGAACGTACATATAATAAAACGTACGTAATCTCTTGTTCAAAAATGCTAAAATTTGTCTTCAAACATTAAAGGGCTTTTGTTTGCTAAACTGAGAGCGACATTTACTTATTAGTAAAGTAAACGAGCGATTTCGAGGCACGATGAAATGTCACAGTTTCTCGGTAATGCATCGTTCCTCGAAGCTGACGGAATGCTATTGGCAAGAAACGCGGGACACCCGCATTTCCGCGTCTGCGAGCAACGAGCAGCAGTGGTCAGTAAGGCTGAACCACGCTTTCCAAGTGCAACAGTAAGCGTTACGTAATACGCGTTGGCTCGTTTCGAATGTCAGAATATCGGGGGCTGACACGGTGACAGACAGTAATTTCAATTACTTTACGACGTACTTTGCGCTGCGCGTCTACGTCGTGTCTTTTTCTATTCTTACGCTCCTCGGTTGGCATCCGTGTCGGCAATTGACGCAAATTAGGGGAAAGCCACGTTAAAGACAGACGCTACATCCGCCATTAGAGCGGCCAAAGACCTCGCTGATGGCTTCTACGCCGCGGTAAGTAAGTACATGTGCATCCGCGATGCTCCGCGACGCCTGTCTTGCATTTGCGCCGCTTTGCCATCTTCTCAGGGACCATAATGTGCCGGATATGTACTGCGTCTCGAGGATGCTGCTCGCCATTGTGCTCTAAATTTGCTTCACCATCCGATCGAGGCGAATCGATTGGACGCTGATATTATCGAAGCCTTTAAAGTCGGTTTTCAAGCGTGTTTGCGAAGATGCTGGCCACATACGCGACTGCTCACAAGTATCCGGATAGTTTGGTTAATTTTTTTTGGTAACGATACGTGAATGTTACTAAAATATACAAAGTGCCTCATAGTTTGATCACCTAAACTTTGTCAATATATTCTATGGGTATAGTGGAGCAAAAAATATTATAGAGCGCACCGGTATCGATATTGTTATTGGGTTGATAGCATCAATTAAGGGCTAATGTCGCTCAGAGGTTGCGATAACTTTGTTCAAAGTCGATGCGACTAATTTTACGGTCCATTAATGCGAAAGTCTTTCCCGTTCGAGGCACGATGTAGCAATAAAGCAAGTTCGAAGCAACACGTCAAAGGGGACGAAGCGGTTCATTTTGCGAAGCGAAATCATTTCTTAGAAGCAAAGTGGATGGTAACGAGTAAACAGCCTAATGAAGTTACAGCTCGCACCGGTGCGGCGAAAGTTCAACGAACGCTTCTTTCTCCGCTTAAACTTTTTGCGTTTACTCGCGTCTTATTCGGGCTTGAGAAGAAAGAATATAGTTCGTCGGATAGATGAACGATTAAGCTTCGATTAGGAATTTTATACCTATACATCACCGAAGAGAACTTTTTACGTGTGTACAAAAGTGCGTGTAAACGTGTCGTCTTCATAATTTTGTTTAATTCCATAAGAAGAAGCTTCATGCTTTGGTCTGTACAAGCACAGTCGGAGAAAGAGAGAAATAGATGTTAGATTTTCAGACTGATAGAAACTAAGGAAAAAATTGTTTCTCCTTGTGTTTGAATCCAAGAAATTAATTGCGTGAGTCATTTGGTAGAATCACTCAAGTACCGTATTTACTTTGTAATGATGTAAGAAACTCTATACGCATATTTTGTCGATTCTGATGCAAGTCACACGCAGCCTTATTTTCCCGCATATTTCACTCGCATGAACCACACAAACATAGCTTAGTAATTATGGTAAATATCAGCTTTCTATTTGCAAATACCTATGGTGATTGATCGCTGCGCAATATGCTTCAATGGATACCATATGAGGTCGCAGAAGTGTCGGCAGGAAAAAATTTAATATAGCCAGGGATGTATCGAAGGCGTATCGATCGTGCGACCAACTAACGCACGCAGCAACTTTACGACCAAGTAATTTCTACGTGAGTAACATTCATTTCGAAATGCTCGAGGTTGAATCCTATAATATATATTGAGTTCAATGTAGAATTACACTGAATGACGGAAGTGTAAATATTTAAAGTGAAAATTAGATAGCAAAAATACAAAGAAATAGTTGAAGTATGTAGTCTGAGAAAGTACACATTTTATGACTATACGTCTGTAGTTAAAATTGTTAACTAAAATATCAGTTCTCAAAAGTAGCAGATGCTTCGTCCGTATCGTAAATTATTAAATAATTTAAAAAATAAAAAAAATAATTTAAAAAAATAATTAAATAATCATTAATAAAAGTCAAAGGGGAATGAAAAAATCCGTAAATTCCACCGTAATGGGGGATCAATGGTGGTGTTACGCACCCCTAGTGTATGCGACACTGCACGTGGCAACGCTAGCTGTAGTTGTAGTTGCACGTGGGCTGAAAGCCCAAGAGCGCCCACACATTACGGATTCTCATTCGGCCTTCGAGGAGCATACCTACGTGGTATTCACACTTGCCACTTTCACGTGTACGTCCTGCCCACTATACCTAGCTCCTGTCACTTTATTGCTAGCATTGTACTCGGCAAGTTACAAAAAGTAATTTCGCAAAAATAGGCGGAGGAAAACGTTGTTGATAGCTTGAAAAATAAGCATAGAAACCATCTGATCCTTGAGCAGCGATTATGATAAAACAAACAAGTTTGGAAATTATGGACGTAACTCGATAAAATTAAAACACCCACCCAAATCATTCTTCTTCGTTTCAATTTGGAATATCTCGAATTGTCTCAATCAATCGAAACGGCACGTAATCGATATTTTCCTTAAAATCCTTGAGTAAAATTTAAGGAATATATAAACTTGGTAGCAATTTCGTTATACACAATTTGTTCGAATCTTAAAGATCTTCCGACAACTCGATCAAAGTTGTACAAAATAATCTTCCTTTGTGACTTTCTCAATCATGCTTTCTCATGACTTCCAGTATGTATTTCTAACTTGCTTAGAAGATCTGCGCCAAGAACACCTCGTTAACTTCGAAATTTCATCCGTTTTTCGAACAATTCCACGGCATGATAACGATGCACGCTAGCTGTACGTTGAAAGCTATTCAAAAGGAGCGCGTCCCTTTGTCGAAGTCGCTCTCCTCGCGAGTCGTTTCGTCCACCGACTGCTTTCTGTATCCGATAGATTCGACCCAGTTCTCGTCCCATATTCTGGGGCTGAGCTGAGTCTTCTTCATTGAAGGGTTACGAGGTCAATTATTTAATCGGAATTATCTCCCCAAGAATAGAATATCGCAAATGTGAAATATACAAAACTGAATGTTCGATGTCTGAAACGCAATGAAAATGTAATATCCTAAGTAAGGCTAAAGGCACATAACCGTGATCTAAACCGTCGAACCTTTCTCTGGGTTCCTTTCACCTGACAGGTGCAGCCGCGTGTAATGGCTGATGTGTGCACGCAAGTGCAGGTGCAGAGATACGAGTCGATTCGTAGCGAGGTACGGAAAAGGCGGCATGATTTCGTTGTGGCTTACGCGAGACGAGATAAATGGCTGTTGGCTCGACGCAGCAGTGTTTCGCAAACGAAACCGGAAATGTTGGCCCGCCTTCCGACCGATGAGCAGTTCTGCAACATCGTCGAAGGACGAGCATACGTATTCATAGAATTGCCAGAACTTTCATGCTAGACAGTCGGAAGCTGCTTGTCCGAGCTGGCTCGTTATCGTTTCTTTTTTAGGCATCCGAGATACGAAAAGTATGCCGATTTGAGATAAATAGTCGAAGCTGACAAGAAAATTATCTATAAGTAAAGAATGATTTAGTCATTGGTGAAAAATCTGGTAGAGGTAATAAAAAATACATTATCGTAAAAAAAAGTACTCGTACAGTGGAGAATTGCTAGATTGATCGAGGATATCTATATTTATATAAGCTATTACAAAGAAATGATCTAAGATAGGTGGTTCTCAACCAGTTGTCAACCAGTATATAGCATGTGAGAGGTAGTTGAATGGTACGTAGATAATTTGTGCAATATACACAACACGTAAACTACACTAACAATGGAGCGTTTTCAATTACTGAAATATGTATTTATGATAAGACAAGGACATCGTTACAACGTTATAACGATGCAACTGCGCAGTTGTGCAAACAAAGCAACTTTTTCTCCTTTAATTAGCCAATACAACATTCGAGCTTCGCAACACACTTTAGAAATGAATTATTGAATTTATAGAAGTAAGCACATTGCGATCTATAACAGGTTGATACACGTAATTAGAAATGTTGAAACGAATCTGACAGAAGAAATCTAGAATCATAAAGTGTCCAAGCAGAAGTCCAACGTTAGCAGGTGTTTTTGTGGGAGCCTTCGGCATTCCTAACTAGTCTGAAGTTTAATGATCTCTGTTTCGCAAGAGCGAAAGACCTACGCACGATTTGTAAGGAACATACAGAATTACTATATGAATCAAATGTATTTATCAAAGGTTTAAACACAGAACTTTGCAAAAAGTTCGTTAACAAGGACAATATGATATACGACAAGAGTGACTCCGACAAATTCTATAAAATTTATTGTTACTTGTTAGAGAGAAGAATAAATCACAGACACAAAGAGAAAGACATCGATAGATTAAGAATAAAACATATCAAAAAATTAGTTTTTGTGCTAATTTATCTCCAACTTAAAATTATGTCGTTCTCACAAAATGCGATGTTATCTTCATTATCATCATTGACGATGTATTTTCCACGTGATACAAGATAGAACTCTTTGAATTCTATTTTGAACAACCTCGTCCTATTCATCGATCAATATCTCTCGCTAAAGTCTGCCTAAAACACCGACGACGACCTTTTTTTCGCTCAAAGAAATTCATGTCAGTCGCGGCAACGTACATACAAACGTACGAAAGAGCGTTTCTAACGAGCGGAGCCACTCGTGGTCGAGCACGAAACAACCGACACTTTACTTGTGCTTTGCACGAAAATCAAGCCGGAGACCGGAGATTAACGGCACGCGTAACGCGAATACTTCCGCGCCGACATCATCGTCCATGAACGCGTCATTCAAATAAGCTGCCTGTCACGTTTCGACTTGATAAACGTCAACTTTATTCCATTCAAAGCTTAATCTTGAGGTTCGGTGAGAAATGCTCGCGCTCACACTGTCTGCATTCAGTTAGTTCACGTATTTGCCACGTGATAATCACAGGACGATCACCTTTAAGCTCGTGCAATGTGTCCTTTCTTTCATGATTTATTTAAATATTAAATATTCTAGTTTTAAACGTAAGTATAGAATTAACAATCTAATGGACGATATTACAAACGTATTTAAATCACTCCGTTAAAAAGAAACTGCAGTTGTACTGTCTCGTAAATGCACCTACACAGCTAGCTATAGTACAGTAGAATTTGTGAAACAACGTGACAAAGCTATGACCTGGTTCTTAAGAATAAGAATAAGACATTAATTATTCTTAAAAATAAATATAGATATTAATTAATAAGATATTAATTATTCTTAAAAATAAATATATAAAATAAATAATATAAATAATAGGTATCTAAAAAAGAGTAGGTAATCGTCACGTAAGTAGGTAGAATGATATTTGTTGTTTGTTCGAGTCATAAAATGTTAAACCTAACATCGTATCTGTTTTTATCCAAAAGTTAATTCTTCTATAGCTGCATAACTATATCACGGCGTACAGGAACCAGAACACATACTTGTGTATGTATACATAAGTGTAAGTCCAACACCGAGTTATCCCGACTCGACTGCCAGTGTTCGCCGATCAATACGGCATGCCTGAAGAACAAAGAGATCAGAAAGGAGGAAAAGAGAAAAAGAGATAGTACAGTATTGTTAAACCAGTGGATACCAGCATTAGGATATGGCACTTGAAATCGTCGATTTCAAACTCTCTCCTATGCCAACCATTACGCCGCCAACCAACATACAAAAAATATTCTTCGCTTTCGAATGAACCAGCTGCCTCTTGTAAATCGACCGTTTACCCCTTTGAATTCGATAAGATCAGCAAGCTGCTGGGAATACCCTTTTCTCAGCAACGAAAGTCAATTTTGTTAATATCCCGGGATGAGTTCACTGAAATTCCACGGAGAGGACTATGAAGCGATTGATCACGAGTCGAGAGAGGAAGAAAGTGAAAAATGACAGGCGTTTATTTACGAATTTCAACTCTAAGTATTTTCTTTCCTTGTATCCATATTGCATACTATTATAACAGAAAGTTGGGAAAGTTTCTGTCTAAAGTTTGGTTACCTAAATACGGCACAATTGAATTAATATTACCACTACAATTTTACAAGTCATAGGTTATAAGTAGGCTACGAATGTTTATGCAAATGTATGTTTTTCTAAAGAGATGGAATGTAAGCAAGACGAATGTCTACATAAGTAATTTCCAAGAGTTATTAAAGCATCGCGTTTTTGCATCTGCATAGTTTAAAAGTTATTTGCACACGAAAATTCACTCGCGTTTATAGTCTTCTAATTAAAAAGGCTTGGATGGAAGTGATTCCACTTGCCATTACGCGTAATTTTTAGTTTTAAAACTCTCTAAAAGCATCCACTCGTATTTCTTTCTATTTCTTCAAACTTTTAGCATAATTACAATGAAAAAGCACGCGAGTGTAACAGTTTTCCACGCAATTTCCCACAAAAGATTAAAATTTAAAAAAAGGACCGCCTCAGAATTCTTTGTATCGTATCTGTATCATATCATATCATATATTCGAAGATGCAATTTTAAGTTCTTTTTTTATTATATTGACAATCTTTCTCTTTTCCCGGTTGAAAGCTCCCCAGGACATCCGTTTCGTGTGATAATGTTTAAATCTAATCGTTTAATCACGCCTCTTAAAGTTCGACTTCTCTTAATAATTTTTCCCTTTCTCAAATAAAATTTTCCTTGCTCGTATAAATTTAATACAATCTTTATTTCAGCAATTTCTGTTTCTTTTTTAAAAGAACTAACTCTAAAAGATGACGATCAGTTTGAATAGAGAAACTTCCCGCGACATAACAAACGCGCTAAAATTGGAAACATTTAGGTAGAATACACGTAATAACAAAATTTTCAAATCTCAATGCTTTTGTTCCTACAAAAATGAATTTTTATGTGTATTTTACCCTTTTTTTTTATTATTATGGATATTTTTCAAATTCACGATTCATGGTATACTTAAACTTTAGAATCGATGGTTATATTTTACAAAAAAACCAAATAGAGAATCACAGTCTCTACGAATTTACAAAGAATTTTCTAAGAAAATCCCAGCTCTGCTAATACTTTTGTTTGGTACTGTACATGTATACGATTCGACAACCAGTAATTTAAGAGAATCGAGTTAATATACTAAAATGGAGTTGTAAGTGTACGAACAACATCTTTTTATCAACTGAATAATATTACAAAAAAACCTCCGTAATATTTGGTTCCATCAAACGAGACCTTAAATCACCGGAAAGGACTTACGAAACGTCCCATTTTTCCGTGGATGGAACGAGATCGCCTCACCCTAAGCGACATCAGCTGCTTCCTATTCCTCTGCCTCTATTCTTCCCAAGAGTCAGAGCGAACAGTAAACGCGTAGGGTTATCGACCCGTAGCCTCGGAGGTCGAATTCCTGGCTTTTCTTCCTCTTTCCACAGAGATCACGCTACCAACGAGTCCCTCCCGTGTCACGTTGTCCCTACTTCCGGCAGAAACAAAAATGGCCGCCGCAGATGCTCAAAGCGTCGTGAAAACGTTCGGTTGTTTGGTTCGATCGGAGGGCGGAAAAACTTACGTAATCGTTTCGACAAGAACGTAGGTAAGCGAGAAACGAGGGGAACAAAAAGGAAAAGGGGTAACAAACGAGCAGCAAGCGACGTTGGAAAAGGCGACCAAAAAAGGGAAAGAAGAGAAGCTGGCAGCGGGCCAAAGTCTAGAGGGCGCCATCGAAGCGACCTCCCAGAAAGAAGGAGAAGAAATATAGAGCAGAAATTAATGTTCCCTGAATCTGGATCCCTGCTTGGTGCGGATAAAGGGATAAAAACGGAAAGAAGAATTTTCAGGCTAGTAGGTAAGTATTTTCGTATATCAACGTTGTTGCTACTGAAAATACGTAAAGTAACGAAAGTACGTTTCTTCTAGTGTTTATTCATGAGCGTGTATCGCTCATTACTCGCGCGCTGCGAAAACGAAGCAATCGGGCGTTATGCAACTGCAGCGGAGCTTCGTTTATCGGAACGAAATTATAGTTGCAGTAAGTGTCGGATTAACTGAATGTCTGCAGATTAAATCCACTTATACCAGATAGAAACAACGTAAGGTTTAAATCAAAATATTTTTTTATAGAGTAAGGTATTGAGTGGCGACACCTATTGATGTGACCGCACCCAAAAGATCGTACGTATTACGTGTCTAGAAAAAAATCTTCGTAAGATGCAAAATCTTAGAGCATCGAAATACCAATCGTCCGCAAACCTTGATTAACGATAGGAATCTAAAAAATATAGATCAGTTCAAGTGTTATTTCGATGAATCTCCGAACCATCTTCTTCTTAATATCTTGCACAGATATATTCAAAAGATAGGATTCTCGAAACGAAAAATCGAGGGCACAAGTTCGTTCAACGCAATTACAGGCATCGCTTAAAATACACGGACCACCGAAGTGGCTCGATCCACGTTAGTGTGAAGCCTTATGCAAGGATGATAATTTCTTCTCGCTCTGTTTATAGCGTTCACCGAACATCGATCGATCGAGAACTGCGTGATGAACTAGAAACTTTTTCTCTTCGATTCAATTACCTTTGAACAACATTTTCCATTTTTCATCAAACGCGATATCTTTCTTTGTCTCTTGTTTCGTCTCGTGCCTATTCTTTCCCATCGTGCAGAACTATGACTGAAAAAGAACGAAAAATGGGGGAGTACGAGTAGAGAAAAGCACGATTGTACGCGCATCAAAGAGCGTTGTTGGAACGCGGCAGGCTCTGTTCAAGGGAAAGTTGTAAAAAGTCCAGAAGAGTAGGCTGCTATCATTACGCGAGATTCGCTAACGCGTTCAAAGAGAACGGCGCGATAATCGAACGAGTAAATTGAAATATAAGTTAGACTAATTAGAAGAAACAGTGTACGTGGTGGAAAAATAGGCGTTAAAGGCAGTTAGGACATTCGCGATTTGTTCGCGCAAACACGAGCGAGAAAAACGCGTCGGATTTCGAGAGGAAGAGTGCGAATCGTGACAAGTGAAAGTAAATGAGGTAGAGTGTAGAGTAAATGAGACTCCACACCGAGAGATGAATTCGAAAGCGTTTTCTTCAGTCACTGTCGTCAGCGTAGTTGTCGTCTGCAACGAGTATACGTTTGCTTCTGGTAACTGGATTTTGTTGAAGCGGGGTTACGTAGTTAGTGTCTGCGAATGACGTTTGGTTATTGAAAGACTTTTTCCTTTTCGACAACATAATACGTCTAGAAAAAAATCAGAAACAGCAAATATTAGATCTATCGAAAAATAAAAAGACGATGCAATTCGCATCGCTGTATTGCAGTCTACAATACACTATCGCATTAAATACGCGATGTTTGCCCTAAATATCATGTGCGATTAAAATTAATTGCAGAACAAAATTCAATTTATATGCCGCTATATTTCTGCCACGCGTAACAAACGAGAAGATAAGAAGAACTTTGAAAGTCATGTCGTGCGAGATATACAAAAAGAGTTTCAAAGGCTGATAATTCTCTCCGTTTGTCTAATCGTCAAGGAGCTTCGTGAATCGAATGATCGAAGAGGATCGCTTCGATTATAATCTTAGCGTAACCCTATAATTATCGACCCTTATTAAAAATGTAGCTTTCATTTCCACTTTGTCCAATAACTCGAAAGTTTATTAATTCTCGCGAATATTAAAAAAATTCAAACTAAAAGAGCAGATTCTAGAAAAACTACAAGAGTTGAGCTGATTCCTTGTAACCGCAATTTCTTCAATTGTGTTGAAAATGTCGAACGAAATGTAGGATATCTATAGGCGTATTAGCAAAATAGAGAATCGAATGACCGCCGATCGGTCTTATTAAATAGAGCCGATTTTAACGATGTCATCAAAATGAGCGCGACGAGAAAGTGCCGAGGTCGTCGCGGAGTAATTATATCGGGGGTTGTCCTCATAGTTGCTAGATCGATGCACCTATCTTTTTACGAGTAACAGTAATAGAATCCGCTGCCTGACTGACGACGAAGCAGCGGAGCGAACAAGACGTCGTCAACTGGTTCAAATGTCGTTACTGCCTCTACCCATCAACTTTGGTCATCACCGAAGGCGTTCTTAAGCTTTTCAACTACGAGTTTAAAGTTTTAAAGCTCTGTTCACACCATGTCTGACTCGTCGTTCGTGTGATACTTATTCAACGATGCGTGTATCACTTTGTTCTATCATCCTTTGCAAATGGATCAAGTAATTTGCAATTTTATTCTATCTTTTCTTCTTTTATAAGGAAATTCGTTAAAATAATTTATCCGCAATAGAGAATTTCTATTTCCTATTACATCGGACAAGATGATTTGTCAACCCATGATAAAGGTAACTATCGCCGATTTGACGAAGACCACGTTGTACGTTCTTAATCTAAATTGCCAGCTTCGTTCACAGTCGACTTGATTAGGATCAACAGCAGAGCAAACTGTCCAGAGCAGTTCACGAATGGATCTAGGTGGACGTATTGCGCAATAATGCTCGTTTGCGCGATGCATTTTACTGCGATCAAACTGATATTTTAAGTTATGGAAAATGCACAGAAAAGTAGCATTTGGCTTACTTTAGAATAGCGTTTGTTAGCCAGTTACAAATTTGTTTATGGGTTGTTTGAATAATCTTCCGATTTACGCGACTTAGTCGAATACGCACGATGTCGAAATAACGTCTAAATATCTATCTTGTTTTGAATTAATTAGTTGCAAGACTTGAATTTGAACATTAACTTTAACTGGTCAACCGAAGAATTAATTAACAAAGATTATTGAGATTATCAGAGTGGGCAAAGTAACTAATTCATATTTTTCATAAAAATTAATAAGTATACACATAGTTGCATTTTTGGAGATTTAGGTGATTGTTTGTAATACCTATCACTTTGATTTCTTTGCTACTAGTTCAATATTTTAATTGTTGGTAGCTCTGATGTTAAAAAGCATATGACGCTTTACCAAATTGCAGTAATATTCCTTCTTTAAACACCCTGTACGACTTCATATCGCGTATTGAACAATTGTTGCTAGTTTGTTTCGTACTGCGAAAAGGTTACTTCGATACAAATTCTAAAAGATTTATCTCGCGAATCTGTTCGCGCGAACAACGGCAAAGGTACATACAGAATAGGACAAGCTATATGTCCGTAATGCTGATGTATGCCCGATACGTTGGTTGAAAGTCGCAGGTAAACGTCGAGATCGTGAAAGTTTCGCTCCGTTTCTTTGGCCAGTCGATAAGGCAAAATGGAGTTTTTATTATCGTTCGATATCAATGTAAAATTTCAGTTGGAGTGTAAACTGCAACGCGCATGTAAAATGCAAATGTTATGTATCTCGCGATTATCTGACCATGCCAGCTTTATACCACGCTTTAACAAATTTAAAAGTTTGCACGTATTGTCAGTAAATTATACACGAGTTGGGACTTGCACACATCGCTGACCTTGTTGCATTGGATATCGTTTGCCTACAAGATATCGGTCAAAGTATCATCGTCCTATGAAAATGGAAGATATACGTATTGTGAGATTCATAGTATGAAGTAAGTACAGTATAGTGTTGGACAAAATTATAAATTTCGTATGTTTCTGACTTTTTCACTTTCCTCATTTCTTAAAAGTGGTCGTCATCAAAATTAGCATTTGTCGTGAACAAAAGAAATAATATCGTTTGATAATTCGTAGAGATGAACCCAGTTCTAAGAACAAGATCTTCCTTTATTATATGCATAACGAGTGTATAAACGAAATGCTTTATATCAGTTGCTTTGTATCGTTGCTTTGTTCGACCAGTCTGATAAACCCTTTGATGCAGCCTTGTAAAGAGCAATTAAACTGCATTAACTCTCCCTGGCGAGATATTACTTCTTTGTAATCAATTTCACGACCACGAACCTTCAGCTATCTTCGTGTTACTTCTTTATCACATATACTTCTTTTCCCAGTATCTAACACTTTACAAAATTAGCAGCTGTCGAATTGTGGAATCAGCCCTTAGCGGTTTCACACTCATCTTCTGATCTAACTGATTCCGTCGATTAAAATCGCTCGTGCAATAGCATAAAATTCAATTTCCATCGTAGCGGCCACAAAGAAATAAATTGCTTTCCCTTGCTGGCTGCATCTTTCGGATTCAAGCGTTCGAATGTGTCAATGCGCTGATAGCAAATGGTCAAAAATAGATTTAGACAGACATTGTAAACAAGTGCATGATAAAACCCTACAAAATAATTTGTTAAGTCTATAAAATAGCTGAAATTCTTCTCTTCCTTGACGACCCTTGTCTGTATCTCCTATCTACAGCGCCACATTATTTCAACCATAAATAAAATTTTATATATTTTTATATATCACGTACAGCCTATGCACTGCCGCACCTTTAATTTTTAATTACATACTTACGAATCAAGCCAATATTCACTGAATTGTTCGATCGAACGAAAAGTTCATTCGACCGGCTAAACCGCTTTTCGTTATCGCTGAACGATCGTTTCTTCGATATCGAATGCCAGATATTACGAATGATTAAAACATGGATAAATAGTTATATTTCACGACATTTTTTCCAATTCTGTAGAGTTTAAAATACAAACTAATGCAAGTTGATATGATGTAACTGCAAGAACACAATAACTGCGAAGAGAAAACAGAACCATTCGAAAATTTAGATCTGAGTATCGTAATAATTTATTAAATTTTAGTACCTCGTTGTCAATATTCTTATAAAATTAATAATTAAATCTTAATGAAGCAGAAAAAGAGACCAATTCAATAGATCAAGTTCTTTAAGAAACATTTGAATTTTTAAGACAATCGAGCCAACGTTTTTAAATTCCATAGACAAGTATACAATTATTATTCATAAATATCGCTAAGGATTCAAAACGTTTCACTTCTAAAGTTAAAATCCATTCAATTTCAAAGTCATATGTTACTGGACTATAGGATGAACGTTTCTCACAGATATCGAGAATCGTATTGTATCGCTTGTTTTGAACTGTAGGCTTGATACAGAAATCGGTGGCGCTTCAGACCACTTAATCGAAGAAATGTCAAAGGTGAAGCCCGCACTTTACACTACACTGCAAAAGTGTACCACTCTAAAATACGTTCAAACTTACAATAGCGTTACAATATTCCAACCAATCTCAAAGTAAGCACAGAGCATCAAAAACCATCGATACGCTTCGAAAGGAATATGAGAGAGAAAATCTAATATATCTAATATCCGACTAAGGATGCGTTTGCATAATCTACTGGAACGAAATTACTGGAAGACACTTTATACGCTTTAAATTTCGATTTTCTAGCTTTATATTTTCAAAATGCCTTCAAAGCAAATTTTCTAAAACATTCGAAGCTAATAGGAAATTCGACCAAACGAAATTAAGAACACGCCTAGCTCTGTGGGATAATACGTTGGCATAATCAAATTAAAAGGCATAATCGTGTAGTACTAACTAATTTCCCCCAGTAGGTGTTCACTTAATGCTAATTAACATCACGAGAGAATCAACTAGCGGATTTAATAACCGCCGGATCGAAGTGAGTATAATAGTTAGAAACAGGCGCAAAGAAGCCGAAAGAAACCTGAAAAGAAACACGTTCGATCGTGCAGCGATCGCGGTGAAGACCTCGCTCGACTTTCCGCGAGGCCTTTACCGTTTAATCTACACTCTGCATCAGACCACATCGTGTATCGCGTAATTCTTTTCAGAATTAAATTCTGATAGATAGTCGCATTATTTTGCAATAAAACAGATAGCTGTATTTGTTAAGATGGCTATCACGTTTTGCGCGATACGATATCACGTGCGATATTACTTACGTTACATCACGTTTAACCGCTTATCAAGATTAGTTACTGATAATGATACACAGGAGCGCTTCGTAATATCGCTAATAACATATTGCTTGTTATTAATTAAATTGACGAGCTAACGAAAGTATAATAATAACGAACATCCTTGACTCAATAACCTGCGATGAACAATGTACACATTGCCACAAACAAATGCTTGTATCCGACAAAGTCGTCGTCGATGAATTCTTACTAACCCCAAACGTTTAAGAAACGACGACAAACGATCCTTGAAATATCCGAAAAGTACTCGTACGAATCTAAGAACATACCTACAAACGGAAGGTACGATCGATGTTACCATATGTTACCAATGCAACCCTCTCGGAGGACAATTAGTACCAAGCTCGCCCTCGTAACAGAACATTCTATCAATTAGGCCGACCCTGGCGTGCCCATCCTTCGTCTTTAACGTATTTATCGCAAACAGTGTCTTGCTACCCAAGATCGTCCTACGTCTAACTTAAATCGCCCAACACGTTTCCGTCTGTACACTCTAATCCTAATAAACTACGATCCAGCGATCGAGTGTCACGAAGGCGACACGAAGACGCTGTGTGACTTGCAACCAGGGCAGCAGTTCTAATCGAGAGTACTGGTTGACAAACTACGACAGCAAGGGAAAGAGGAACGGAGAGGCAGCTACTTACCTTGACGAAATGCAGGTTCTCCTTGTCGAGAAGGAACTCCATGGATTTGTGTGGCCGTTGGTTGATGGTGGAGGCGGCGTCGTCGTCGCGGGGGCTCCTGTGCGAAGCGGCGACAGGCGACTGGGGTACGTGGAGGGCGTGCTCCGGTCTGGGTCGCGGGGCGGCCGAGGTGTGATTCAGATTAAGCAAACTCCTGGTCTTCTTGCCGGTGGTGTTCGCGGAGACGGAAACAGCGGCGGCGACGCTGGTCGTCGTCGTCAACGGCACGGCCTCGTCGAGGTCGGTCTCGAGCAGGCCGACCGGGCGCTCCTGGGCGGCCTGCATCGTGCGGGCTTTCGCCATCTCGATGGCCGCCGGATTTCCAAGGTCTGTGGCCGCGCGTCGGCGCGACGAACACGCCGCCGCCGCCGCCGACGCGCCCGTCGACGATCTCGAACCCAGCGCCCCGACACGGGGCGGCTGCGGAGGCAGGGGCGGCTTGCTGGACACTGGCGCCCTCCCGTTTGCGCTGCGAAAAGCAATATAGGATTAATCGCTTTCGTGGTTTTTTCTTTTCTCGAGGTCGGTCATATCGCGTTTTCTTCCTTTCGATTTTTCATATATAGCGGAAAAGGCGGCTGAAACGAAAGCTTCGTTCGGAGCACAGCGAACTCTATCTCTTTCTCTCTCTCTTAACCAGTTCCTATTGTCTCATTTAGATTAGTCCGATTACTTGAATTGAAACGACTAAGATTCGAATGATTCGAGCAACGAGAACAAGAGTAGATACATGAAAGTGTATCCGAAGTCAAGTAAGTATGTAACAGGATCACGCTGTTTTATAGTTCGTACTTTCATACGCTATCGTATAGCATTCCTTAAAATCACAGTTTGATTGAATCATTTAGTGTTCGCATGACGTAGCGTTACGGCCAATATATTAATAAATACGGTTTTCGATGCGTGAAATCACTGAAAAGAGAAACTTCTCTTCCAGAAAAGAATGTGAAAACGGTTAGTCTTGAATTTTATAGTTACTTAGCTTCGCAACTTCGTACATTTAATCCTACGATTCCTTTCCTTTACAACACCGAGTAATTTATTTTCTCTAAATTTGTCATTAAAATGTATTACTAATTTCATGAATCGACAATATATAACTCATTGTATGAAATTATTATAGATAAAGTACTTTCAGATACATCGTATGACATGTTTTTAAATAATAATCGAAGAAGATATACGGAGGATAAAGACGGATCTAATCAAACTTGTCCGAACTCATGGAAAATATTTACTTTTCAGGCGAAGCTTAATATCAAAGACTGTTCGAAAAGAAAGGAAAATATTGAAACGTACACAAATCCAACGTTCAACATTCGATATAGTTTCAATCCACTTGAATGAATCGTAGGATTTTCTCAGAAATAACACAGCCTTCCCTCCGCAGCTAGGCGTGTTGCGGAATCGTCGATTTCCAGAGTCCGGAAAAGTCGATCGCAGACGCGTCAATGTATGCCGATTTCGTCGTAACTTCACAAAGAGAAACGTGCAGAAATGTCGGTGAAGCGAGTCGAAACGCCGGTAGCATCGTCCGTCGACGCTTTAGAAAATTGAACGCGGATAATTGGCCCGAAAGCGGGTTTCGTTGCGTCGAGCTGATATCACCGCGCGTATAACACTTTCCCGCTGCTTATACTCTGCGCTTGGCTTTGAACTTCACCGAGCTATGCACACACGCGTTCCTTTGGTTCTCTGGAAGAGTGCGCGGCGAATTCGTAGCAGCTTTCACGCTATTCGATCATCAATCACGCGGCTCCCGTTACGCGGCGAAGAAAACGCGGAAGCGAGCGCTACGCAGCACGGCCGCGGCGCCGCTGCTCGCTTCCAAGCCGCATGCTCGTTTCGCTCGACCATTCCACGATCATGGACCACTCTTCCAACGTTTCTATAGAAGTACGCACATTGTGTGCCGACTCGAGTCTTGTTTTACTGGTTTCTTGGTGAAGCTATTTGATTGAAATCCTTGGGAGATTATACGTAAAGTCGGTTTTTGAGGGAAGATTATTAGCTTGTTCGAACTTGGATGCTGTAAAGCAAGAGAAATATCTGATCTAAACTGATTGTTTGAGACGTTGTGTAAATAAAAGGCGCCGCGAGGAGATCAGTGAAACTTTAGTAGTTAACGAGATACGTAATAATTATTTTTAAAAGCGTAGTGAGTATTCAAATATTTCGGTATTACATTCTAAACGTTTTTCCTTATACATATATTTCTTGTTACATGTTGCTTAATTCTTTCTATACCGTTGTGTATTAATAAATATATACATATTCATAATATTCAAACGATACATTTTTTATGTTTTACTTCATTTCTAGTATAAAAATTAAAGAAGGGTTCGTTCTTGCTAACATGTACAATCCTTTATTGGAAGCACGAGCATTGTTTTGATCGTATTATGAGTTAGTTCTCTAGAAAAAATTGCCGGTCACATTTTTACAGACGAAGATTCAAACGTTTAAGTGCGCACTTATGCATTCGAAAGAACGTCTGCGATTGGCCGACACGACGTAGAATGGAGTGGGTACTTAAAGTCAAACAGATCCAAATCGAACGATCGCCTCAATTGCTCTCAATCGTTCTTCTACACCTTGTTCTTTTTCTGTCTGCCCAGGAAAAATCAAATCGTCTTCTCGGTGCACGCATGGCCAATGAGCACGGCCAATGCGTCGACCTTAACGCTGTATTCTTGTTCTTTCTTTCAAACGAATAAGGATAGGTACAGATGAATTTTACCTCTGTCTGTAATGGAATATTTACGTGTATTAAACGAAATAAGAATTCAGAATACCTTCAGAAATACGTTACTTTTTTAAAACACCCGAATATAAATATAGTACTTATACTTAATTTTTAAACTAAATCTCAGAAAGCTTGCGAATTTATCTTAGCTCTATTTCTACGAAGCAAAGGAATACCAATTCAGACTGCGATTTATCTTACTCCCTATCGTTTTCCACTCTGATTAAAATGGCATAGGTACGATAAAATAGTCTTCGATGAATGGAGCTTTTATACTCTGTGTTCGAAGCAAAAGCAAAGAGTTGGGAAATAGATACTAATAAATATCACGCTTAAATTTTAAAACAACTTATTTCGTTCATTTTTATGGAACACTGAGAAACATTACAGACGAAGCAAACGTGCACACCCCCTGTTAGATAAAATGAATCTACTTTATCACTTTACAAGCATGTGTCATTTAAAACTGATGATCCTTAAATATAAATAATAGCGTCATCCTTCCTAAACTTTGACCTATCACTTGTATTCCTATTTTTTAAATTCCTAAGACTTTGGACCAAAAATAATTACAACCCAACGTAATATTCTGTTTTAAAATTCGTCGCTTTGGCTTTAAGGAAGAAAATGGTAAGAGAAGACAGTAAGAACTCGGTTCGTGCAAGCACGTTGATGAATCAAAAGCGCGGCCATAGACTCGGAACGAAATAAAAGAAACTACAGTCGATCGTAACAGATGGAAAAACATCGAATTGCAATGCGAACGGGTACACAGCTCGGTATCTCTGTGATGCAGTTTCATTCTTGCGGCACGTCACGTTGTGAGGTCATATTTATAATCGTGAACGGGGCAATGATGGAGAATCGTCGAATGCCTTCTCTAAAATTAGGAGATGGTCGAGAAATATTTTCGAAATCCTCGCGCCGTACCCGTTTCGAATTCTGAAAATATCGCGCTCAAGAACCGACGAGAAAACATCGTAAAACGCGTGTTTTCGCCTAACGATATGGAAGTAGATTGTGCACTCGCTGTTTCCATCGAGTCTATAACAATTTAAAGAAAGATCGAAACTAAGACAGAAAACGCGAAACGTTTGTGCGACCATTTGGTATAAATTACTTTTAGCTGTGACCGATTGCAGAAAATATGTCTTAGATTGCCATTTGACGTTTCATAGTGAATATGGTAGAGTAGAAGTGAAAAAGTTTGCTCGTGTGAAAATATATATTCTACGCGTGACGTAGTTCAAAGAGATGGTTTCCTTCACCCTGCTATATACATATGTATGTATTTCTGCTCCGTACGATGTCACGAACTCGAATCATGCGCTCACCAACGAGCCTATGGTTAAATATATACCCATACGCATGTAGGTGTACCGGCCTCACGAGTCTTATTAATCGTATTTCATTCCAGCACCAGTCCGGAAGTCGTTTGAGGTGGTGCGATGCCTAATCGTTTGCTTGCGGAATTCTCGTCAACCTTTTCTGCTTCTGTTCTCCATTCGTTACGTAAAGGAGCATTGACAATATTTCGATTACTTTTATTCCCTTTTCTTTTTAGTCGTTTGTTGTCAATATTCTATTAGATCGACGAGGAGAGCTAAACAAATATCGTGCTACACCGTTTTATTTATCAGGTTTTAATTTGTCCGAATGCATGTTTTGCATTTGCGAGAGTCGCAGAAAGATATAAGAAAAAATGTCGACTTTCTTCAAACTTCGAACTCAAAACCTTCTTTCAATCATTTCTGTTAAAATTTCATTTAACTATCTATATGAAACTCAAAATAGTTGGAATGGAATATATTGCAGAGTTCAATTCATCGTAAGATTACGGAAGATAACGGTTACTTAAAGTACAAACTGTAAGGTTTATAAGAAAATCACTCTCAATTATCCTATGCACTTCATTGAACGAACTGTACTTTCTTGAAAGCATTATTGGATAATTTCCAACTTAAAAGAACTCATTATTAAAACGCAAGTAGAACGACAAATTAATGTTTTGTTATTTAATTATTTATTTATGTAGACTACATATTACTACTAGATACGTAATAATAAAGATGATGTGAAACAAAATTTCTCTGTTGTAACAATTCTCTAGAGATATATGTATATATGTATATGTATATATGTATGCGTATATCGCTCCGTTCAGAATGTGAGAATTCGATTCATTCGATTCACAAGGTATCTCGAACCACGGGTAATGCAATTTTGATATTACACAACATTACACTGGTGGTATCAAGTTTACTTAATCGCTACAGAAAGAGACAGCGACACGTCACGATTACCCAAGAGCTCGATAAAGCGTAGCTTTGAAGTCACACCTTGAAATATACCATAGCTGCGTTCGTAGAAACGCAATAGATCTCTCTAAAGAAGATTCAGCTATAGCCGAAACGTGGCCTATTTATCCAAATTTCGACCACGTCGTTCCTAAGACGTTTCCAGAATATGAGACACCCGCTAAAAACAAAGATGAATCTAACTCGATTCTTAAGTGTCCATTTGCAATAATTCTTCGGGAACAACACGTTCGACGTCACGCAAGTATATAGCTGCCGCTTGTTTGGTGCAGACCTTTGCCAAATGATTTGAGAATCGTAGAATTTAGATGTTTACAAATGTTTACAGAAGGAATGAGTCTGAGCAGAAAAATGTTTAATATGGAAATGTACAGAATGTTCAAGTGATTATACAGGACGTTACAAAAGAAAAATCCAAGTCTATAAAATCATATGTAGCATTTAACGAATGCAGTAAATGTCTCTATTCAACGTGCTTTTGAAACCAATTCTGAAACAGCTGCATGTTGTATCAATCTCTGTACGTATTATATCTTTCAATTAATGTGGAACGAAATTTAAATTTTTAAATCGAGTCTCTGCTGAGAGATGATCTCCTGACTTGAATGTTCTTTGGAATTATTTTTGTAGGAATACTTAATGATTTTCACGTACTGGCCATTGCTAAACAATGTAGTAAATTTATAAAGACATCACATAGAAAATGTATGTCGCGTAATACGCGAAGAATACCAGAAAATATACGTAATGTCAATTCGTTATCCATTATTCATTACCCATTAATCTCGCTTTTGTATATATTGAAGCAAAACTTATTTTTTTAAAGCAAAACAAGCTATTATTAGAAAATATACTCAGCGCATATTTCTTATAAACCTCACGTACATGCATAAAGTGATACATTAACGTATACATCGAAGTATAAAATTTTACATTTTCATTATCACATATACATTCGAAGAAAAAGAACGCACTAGCGAGAGAGTGACCTAACGGAATCAAAGTGGAGCTGGAAGCGCACAAAAGAGCTGATTCGATGAAATTTCATGCGATAAAACGAATGTTCGTAAAAACTAAACAAGAGGGATCGGTTACGCCTGCTGTTCCGAGAAGCTGGCCTCAATATGTGGATCGAGTAATGGAGGAGTTAAGGCAAAAACCAGCCAGATAGAGAATACCACGCGATCATTCGAGGGATTTCTTCCCTAAAATTTCTTTGGTCGAAGCAAACGATACTGAATGAAGGGAACAGGCCGCTTGTGCGATCATCGTACTACGAAGGAAATGAATCATTAACGAACAAGGGTCGTGATGGAGATTAAGATTAATTGCCGGAGATATCAAATCGAAGCCCGTGATGCTCCGCAAAGTATGTGTAATGCACAAACAGGATGCGTAATTACAGTGTCATTGGAACCAGCGTGAATTTGTTTAATTACAAATCTGTTTTTGCTCTTTGCTCTTAATTTTTAAGTAATCAGATTTTGATAGAAACTTTATAATTTCTACGATAACGACATCTTGTCCTCGTTTCTCCGAAAATCATTCGTAAATTTGTAAAATATTCAACGTTTGTTTTGCATTTTATACAATTCTTAACGTCAATTATCCTGGTTCTAGAAAGCGAAAGACTCGTTGTGACTTTATGACAACCTTATGTTCTACAATCGTCAACTTAATATTCGCACGATTATTATGTCTTTATCCTAACGTCAGACGACAACAGACTGAATAAACACGGCCTGCTTTCAAACACAAATACGTTGTAACTTGATCGAGTTCAAATGATTCACAGTTTATCTCTTATTCTATCGGCAGGCCTACGTATCTAAAATTTTCCATAATTGGCTTTGTAATTATCTCTTCTTAAACAACTTATGAGAAACAGTATCTGATTTTTATGATTTTTCTTTTGATTCATACTCTTGACGACTGTGAATGAAACGCACTGTTAAATTCCTTAACTCCTGGATTCTCTTCACACCCCGTATTCGGGTTCTATGAATTATCGAGACGCCCCGATCCCCTATCGCTGATTCTTCATCGAGGTTCCAGGAGGGAAATGGTTCGTTAGAAGAAGAGGGATACGATAAAGGTTAAACGACGGCGTTTGCTGTTACAGAATGCAATTAGATCGAATTACGTTGAAACATCACCGAATGAGGAACGGGGCGAGAGTGAAATCCGATTAAGAGAAGCGAACTGGTTCATCCATGTGCTCGCGCGCGTAGGGGAAAGAAACGAATCGAAGGGGCCGATGGTCGGAATGTACGCGCGAACGAGAGTGAAATGCTATTTATCGAACGAACGAGAAGCCTGATGGAGAAAGAAATTAGAGACGACGATGCATGGACGAGTCGACAGTTGATAAACGGTGAATAAATAGCAGATAGATTTAACACTCCGTTGTGGGACGTCACCAAAAGCGGAGACAACCACCAGTGAGATCTAATTCGAATGGAGAAGATCTAGAAGAGTGGGTGGCGCGTTAGTCTGGCAGCTGTTCGCCGGTTCTAACTACCATCACGAAAACTTGATTAGTATCGCTGACCTCTTTTCCACCACTTGCCTATTAGAGAGACGTATCACGGAAATAAATTCCGTCCACTGTTTATGGGTATCTTAACACAACGTTGATAATCGAATAAAAACATTCAATAAATTTCAATAACTTTGTCGCTATATAAGTAATTTAAAATAACCGTTAGCGATGCTATTCTACTAATATCTAAAAATATATTTCCTTGCTATTGCGAGAATTAGTAGTAGTAATCCAATCAGTTTTACACAATACTGTACATCGATCACCGGCAACAACACAGCAGGTAGAAACAGAAGGCGTGTATCGATATGTATGTATCAAATTCCTTTCATAATCCGCTAATTATGTAAGACACATTACGTTATAAACTTGCGAGCAACGTCTGCGCGATTTTGCAGCCGAGATTCGGTTACAGACCACGAATACGGTTCGCGGACGCGAAGTTTATTGTTGTTCACGTACGAATACCTCCGCAACATTCGTTCGTTGTCTTCTCGTACAATGTACCGGGAACATTAAATAAACGATGGTATTTAGAATCTGAAATGGTGCCGACATATTTTCCACCGGCTGAGAGATAAATATTTACGTATAGAAGCCATAGAAGGCGGCACGATCCGTGATTCATGTTACCTCTATATTCCATATACCCGCGCGAAACCATGTAAACAATCGTTGAGGTCAAAGTCAACGCGATCGACGCGCAAAGCGATGCCAGGTGCAAATAGAAGAAAAACGGGAGCGACGAATATATCCACGGTCGATGACGAAATACGGCACGATTTTTGAAAAAGGTAGACGAAACACTCACCTTATAACGGAGGAACTTCGTTGAACGTCGGCGACAATTCTTTCATTGCCGGTGGTGTCTATTCTGCTCTCCGCAGCTGTGTTCTGGTCTTGTTTCTGCCTTTCCTCTTCGGTAGGATGCAACGGTATGATAATATAGTCCGGCTCCTTTTTAACCTTCTCCTCGGTCACCTTCGCGCGATTCACTTGGCCGATCGTATCACTTTTCTTCTGCACCTCGGATCGCGGCACTTTCGATCTACCACTGAACCGAAGCCTCGAGAATCGTTGGAGAAATCCACCGAGACCACCTTTTTTCCGCTCTTCCTTCACCGTGGTCGCGGACGACGCATCGACGACCATGTTCCGCTGGAATCTCGCCGCCGATGGCTCGTTTTTGACGATGGGTGCAGCGACGAACGGACGCGGTGTCGTTGTGGTCGTCGTGGCCGACATAGTCGCGTGGCCGTCGTGCCTGTCGTCTACGCTAACCGGCACAGTTGTTGCCGCCGCGTTCTCCTCGTGACGTTTGTCGCGAACACCGCGATGATTCGTATCAACTGCCACGGCCACCGCTGGATTCCCACTCCGTTCACCGAGTTCCAGGCCGTCGCTGTTGCTGCTACCGTTGGGTGGGGGGCAATGAACACCGTGGACAGTGTGTCCCCTCGCTGCTTCCGTTGCCTCCTTCTCCTCCTTCTTTTGCTCTCTCTCGTTCTTCTCCACTTTGTACTGCAACTTCTCCTCCTCCACCTCTTTCTCCTTCGTACACTTCTTCACAGGAGCATCCTTTTCCGCCGCCTGCTTTTCCACTATGACTCTCCACAACAATTCTCCATTGTTTCTACCGTTGCACGACGAAATCGATGATGATCGAATCATCGAAGAACTTTCGTTTTTGCCTCCACTTTCGTCGATTTCGAGTTCGACCGCACGAACGTCTTCCACTGGCCGATAATCCGCATAACGGTCCTCCTCCTGTTGCTGCAACCGCACGATCTTTTCCGGATAGAAATCACCGATGAACGACCTTTTCGAACAGCTCGTCTCGTTCGCTGCATCTTGATCCGTGTCCTTCGAAATCGCGTCCGCAGTCGCGGTTTTATAGGAAGCGTTTGAATCAACATTTTCACGTTCCGGGGTTAAAGGTTTCTGAGGTTTCTGGACGCTTGTTTCCTCGCGTTGTACGCCCCTCTCCAGGCTGGAAGTTCCTACGGGTTTGGTTTCCAAGCAGGGTAAATCTATTTCGTCGTCTACTAAAACACGGCCGTTAGAATCGCCTCCATAAACCGAAAATGGATCCGAGTTTTTTTTTATCTGGCCGAAAAGCGTTTCCTCTTGCTGTTTTTTGAGCCGCTGGCCCAGCTGATTGATCGGAATCCTGGTGAACGGAGCTATCGAGAACTGCGTGGAAATATTTTCCGCGGACTTTGAATATTTCCTGGTATCCAAATACGGCTCGCTGTAGCTCGGTAGATTCGATGTCGAGCTACTACTCATTTGTTGCACCAAATCGGAAACTCTGAGCAGCGAGGATCGTCCTGAAATCGATTCCTCCAACTCGTCGCACGCATCCATCCGCTTGAATCCACTTTTGGAAGACTGGAGAGCCTTGATGTAGTCACACTGTTGGGCCAGCTCGTAACTAGCGTTATTTGACACTCGTTTTCGTCCACTTTTCAGCGATTTTTCACCATCGTTACCAACCTCCTTACGATATTTATTCGATCGGAAACTTCTCTCGTCGATTTCGAATTGCTGAGCCAACTCGTAGCTCGCGTTGTTCTTTACCTTCCACGGTCGCTGTCTACCGGAAGGGGTTCTCTGAATACCATCGATACCAGATAACGTGTTGGTGTTATTCGAGGTAACTTCCACGGCCTCGCGCTTCAACTGCTTGATCGCTGCATCAACCGAATCGATGTCGTTCTCCATAGCAATCGCCATATCGAGTATACAGTTGCCCGGATCTTGCGTCTTCACCGTCGAAGGTACTTGATTCATCTCTCGTGGCTTTGAACAGTGCTCTCCTACGCATTCCTCGTCTTCCTTCGGCTCTTCTTCCGCTTTCTCGCGGTCCATCTCGCCATCTACCATTGCGTTCTGCGAGGCTTGCGTCCTCACCGAGCTCGATAACGAGTTCTTCGCTTGTCCACTCTCCTCGCCTCCGTTCTGTCGAATTTCCTCGTTGTTTTCCAATCGCTTCTTACTTTGAACAACCGAGACTTCCGCCATTTCGTGATGCTCGTGCAGATTCACTGGAGAGTAGCGTGTATCATCGTGCGTCGTGTAGACGCCGCAGAGATTCAAATCGACGGGCACGCTGGCTACCCTTGTATAATTCTCGAACAAATTCGACGTGGATACGTAGAAGGTCGCTCTGGACGAGGATGCGTACGCGGCCAACGAATGGGGACCGTGTGCGGACTCGGTGACGCTACTAGGCAGACTGGGCGCGCTTTGAGATTTATCCGTGAATCTAAAATTAAAGCACTCCTCGTTGCTCCACCCTTGACGCTGGTGCTGCTCATGCTGCTCGTAACTGTGGAGCTGCTGCTGCAGCTGATGATGGTGGTAATGATGATGATCGGCGACCATGTTGTTACGGCCGTGCGCCATATTGCCGGCTATATTTAATCTAGTCTGCAGCAGGCGAAAGGAACTCGACACAGCCGTTTGGCCAGATTTCAGGTCCAACAGTGCGTCCCTTTTTGACTCCACACCGATCTCTCGTAGGTCGATCGTATTCCGATAATCCAGCGACGTCGCATAGTTGCACGCGGAATCGCCAAACACCATCAGTCGATCCTCGAGCTCCGCCCCGGATCGATCGTCGTTTAGCATACGATCTTCTTCGTCGAGGTCCTCGTCGCCAACGTCTTCTTCGTACTCTTCGTCCTCGTGCCAAAAGTCCCTGAATCGTGTGAAAAAATCCAACTACATCGAGTCTCTTCGACTTAAGTGTTTATGAAAGTTGTTCGATTCTATGGAGAAAAATGAAAAATGAAATATTCAAATTCTTTTTTAACTGACAGAACGGTAACAAGATTTCGATATCAACGTATCTTTTTTTTTCCTAATTTATTTTTTCTAATGGAGTTGTGGTCACACAATGAGATAATCAGGATGAAACATCCACGAGCGTGATTTTGGATCTTCCTCGAATTAAAAGTAAAAGTCAAGGAAATCTATTAAGGGTCGTGATTGCGGAAACTTGGTGGATAAATGAGGGTCATGTAGCAAGCTGCCGAAAGTCGTTGCCAAGGAAAACCTACGACCACAGCTCGACAATCGCGAAACGAATCCAAGTCGATCGAGGGCCTCGTAACAAAAACACCCTTGTCGAATTTGTTGACTTTTTAGATAATAAAGCATTGGAATAGTCAGAAGATAGACTTACAGAATAATGGGATCGGTATTATGAAAATGATCTATACCCTGACTGTATGAAACTTTGAATTTCATTTAATTTTGTTCCAATAAATGGAGTTAAAAATTTTTTCTAATAAATGTATTTTATAAAATACAAACTAATCGTTATAACGAAACACGAATATTCTGCTGTTCGGAAAATCTCCTACACAAATATAAATAGTCATAATTTCCTATTAATTCAAACAACAAAGGCTGTACCGTAGCATGAAGGAAACTCCGACCGCTTGCCAAGTTAAATAAAGTATATTTACGTTACCTTGGTCGGTGGTAGCCATTGCTACGTGTTCTCGACAGGTCCATGTTTCGTTTCAGGTACAAAGGTGTGAATCCATTGGTGAGACCACCAGAACCAAACTCCTCTTCCTTTTGACATGTGTCCAGACTTTCGAAGCTACGATAAGGTCTAATTCTGGAAAAGTGATCTACGACGTTTCCAAAACCGTTTGGTAAAACCTTGTCATAGTCCTGCTCGAGGCTGTCTGGCGACGTGTTCTCAGGATGAGAGGCGTTTGATCGATTAGGATACTCCAGCGAATCGAAGCTGTAACTGGACGGCGACAGTGTGGCACAGGTCCTTTCTAAGGATTCGAATTGCAATAGAGAGCTAGACCTTGAGGAGGCGGACGACCTCGATGACCTCGGTGATGGTGGGTAATCGTCGAAGATAGCCTGGTGTTCTCGATCGTTGTTACCATTGTGTTTTCGACGCCTCTTCTTCGGAACCACGGAATTGCATTCGCTTCCGCTCCCATCCAGCCTCTCGTCTTCCGAGAAATCATCAACAAACACGAAACGTTCAACGACATACCGAGGGAAAAGTTGTAATGTACTCGCGATGCGTCTATGTAATAATCGAATCGCTTCGATATCGAGAAAATAAAAGCGAGACGATGGTCTGATCTGATTCTACTTTTCGACATTCGAGCGACTATTTTTGAAAAGATCCAATTTGCATTCGTGTTTTGCAAAATGTTACGATGACAGTGAAATGGAATTAATGAAGTTGTTTCTTACCAAGAGTAATAAAAAAAATAAAAAGCTAATCAAAAATAAAATTTACTATTGTCACTTGTTAAAGAAATAAGCGAGCTTCAGAGACTAGATTTATAAAATCGGAACAAACATAATTGTACTGTATTTAAAAAAATTACTGTATTAAAAAATGAATTTGGAAAAATGAAATTCAAGCGTGTTAAACATACAGAACAGAGAACTATAGCAAACGCAACCTTGTAGTACACATTTCAAGCTGCTATTTGCGTTTTCGCTCGAGACAATATGCCCTGAGCTCTATCCTACATAGAAAAGTCCGTGGCATAATTACGTTTAATTGCGTGTGCTTATTAACGATCGTAAAAACCGCAAAGACATGCGTAATTAAATCTGACATCTTTTGAAGCCACCTTATATCTATTTTACATTTTTTCTAATATTTTCTAATATTTCTAATATTTTTTCTTAATTCGCTACGTTGTTTCTTTCAAATTTCGTTCAAACTAGATAACGTACTTAAATTTTAATCGATTCAACTAATTTAACTTCAAGTTTGTGTTCATACAATTCAAGTTATCTCACTTAAAGTCGTTTAAACTTAACTAACCGGACTCCTAATGAAACAGTTAAAAAGCTCACAGTGTAAACCATCTTTATCAAATTTTTTAATTCTTCGCATGATGCTTCGAGCTAAGTAAATTATAGGTTCATATTGATAAAAATGACTTAAAGTTGCTTGAATTCAAATGACTCGGCTAATCCGAACAAAACTTAAGTCTTGATCTCCCTCTGTCGATAAAACCAAATTTCTCGATTAATAGAGCAATACGCTATCGACGTTGTAGCTAATTGATTTCCAGTGCAAAAGTCATGACGATGGTGATAAAAATGCAAATTCAGGGTATTAAGGGGACGATCGCCGGCGATAGTGTCGCGATCGAATGGATCACGTCGTGAAACGTGTCGTTTACCGATTAACGAGCCGTTATCGAAGACTCGTGTCGTCGATCACGTGTCGGTAGACGGTCACGAAGTCGACAACCGGTGACCGTGTAAACGTTGCTTCCGGTTGAACGAACCACGACTTCCTGGCTGCGACACAGGACTGTCCGCCGATGCAGCATGTAAAAGCGACACGAACGCGACGATTGGCCGGCTCCTCTCGTCGAAGACCTACTTCCGTGACTCGACTTTATAAACCAGACCGCAAACCAGAGAATTCTCACACTACCATCCTTCTCATCGTATTTCTAATCGCCAATAATAACCGACAATAATCACCGATTATGTGGAGGAAAATGATCTAGTTTCGTTTGTTAACTATATTTCATCGATTAAAATTTTCGTACCGAAATAACACTAACGGTACTTGTACAGTTAGTTTCATAAGATTTGACAAGTATGGATGTCAATTTTGATTTTTTCAATACCTTTCGTAAGACATCGATTGCTTTGAAAGTATCGCTAACAATTACTGAAGCTTAAGTATCGACCAAAATATCCCTGATACCCGACAAACTTCTTTACACAAGTGAATGCAGAATAGCCTAAGCAACGGAGATTGCAGTGATCCTCAAACTCAAAACAGATGCCTGATGGTTTATCTCGTACAGGTCATAAGGAAGAAATCTGTGACATTTGATGTCGTAAATGATCTTTATTTTATAAAAAATTATTGATTACGAAAATATGAAAATGCTAAGTCGAATTATGAACAGCTTATATAAAATTAGTTTAATGGTAAATATAAATAAAACAAACATGTTGATTGTGATTCCAGCAGCGAATTATTAGTAACGAATGTAGACGATATTTAAAAAATACAAAATTTACTATTAATATAACGTAGTAAATTTATGCGCATGTTGATAAATTCCAATTTAGTTTGGAGTATTGTTTACGAAGATTTCCAGGAATCTAAGAGGATAAACGCAACGAGTCGCTTTTGCACGTGTATTTCGGTATCTGATCGAATCTCATCTCGTCAGCGTCAGTCGGCTTGGAATTCTTTACAGGTCGTACTGTAGCAATTGAATTTACTCTACGACGCATTGTCCTATCGGTTTATTTTTGCATGATTGCATGCACGTGGAATTCAACGACTAGTTCATGGTAATCCTATATGAATCACATTGAAGGTGATCTAATATTAGATGGAGCGGAAGAGAATCATGCGTAGAATCGTAGACATCAACTGATCTTACCATCAAATAGAAAAAGAACTCTATTTGTAATAATGGTATAATAAATACATTTATCATAATTTTTGTTCAAGCCTGAGACGCTGGCAAAAATGGAAAATGAGAAATTTATCGGTATTTACATTAAAAAATTCTGTGAGATATGTATTGAAAATAAAAATTTTCTATTATAGAAAACAATAAGAAAGTATATATACAATAAATATGTATGTTAGTGGTATCAAAATATTAATGTTTTACTTTAAATCCACATTTACTTGCAGCGATACTGCATAAATACGTATACATATATAACATGTAATTAGTAAGAACGATTAATAGTTTCACAACGAACGTTTCTATGAACCTTTCAGCTTCTAATAATACACTTAACGGTGCTGGTGTGAAAAGGATAATAGCGGAGACATTGTAAATAAACGTTGTAAATGGACGTCGTAATGTAGACCATTAATTGTTTGAAATGCAATTACCTAATTACATGTAAAGATACACGAATCAAAATCGAACATTCACGTTTCTTTTATGCTGAGTGCGATTCACTGTAAAATAATTTGCAACAAGATTCTATCGATGATTCTCCATCGATTGAACATGGATGAAAAATCGTTTCAAATTTAACGAACGACCGCTGTTGCAAGAAATTACATGACGCCTGAGGAATGACAACCGGGCATACCGATACGTTACAACGGTCGTATAGCCAAAGGAATCCGCTCCGAGAATAACCTTAAATCGAGTTCGAAGAACGATAAAACGTGTTTAATAACAGGCAACATCTAAAGTGTAGGGGGTAATATAAGAAATGCCACGAAACAACCATATCGAGGAAATCATTTTTAAGTTGACAACTACTGCAGAAAACATGTGGCAACGTATTAAAAGATCCTTGCGAGAATACTTTATGCCTGTATTTATACATACCAATTTTTATTAATTCAATTGTAGTATTTCTTTGTTCGATATCAAGAGTTTAGAACTTACAAATAAGTCTCTTATATCTTGTATCACTTCGATCACGCAGTCTTTACATCTTTTCCTAATCTTCCTTTCGCATTTTTGCTTTTAGATAGTCTGATCAATTATGTCACGTTTCATTGTTGTAAATAGCAGTAGTTGTTGTTGTATCAATGACGTTATACCATAATTAGGATTATATCGTTAGATTCTATTGCTATATTATAGATAAACTAGCGTGTAGTTTCTAATTACAGTCAAGTCTTTCATTCATAAAAATTAGTAAGGGGTAACAAAAATATTAATTTGCATTAACAATAATGTTTTGAAATGCAACATTTCTCACAAAATATTTTAATCTAATTTAATTAAAAATAGAAATTGCAAAAATTAAATTCGCGGAAATTGTTAGCGGTATTTACTACCATATATTAGCGAACCAAAGAATTGTTATAAAACAGAGAATACTATCCAAAAAAAAAAAAGAAATATTTACTTCTCCAAAAATATAACTTTATACTTTATACAATAATATATAAAATATAACTTGTACAAAACAAAAATGTAGTATAGTAATCTTGTAACATATTAATTCGTTCTCTCTTATGTCGAAGCCATGCCTCCGGAACACCGTGTTAGGAGAAATTTAAGTGTATTTACGTCAGCAGCATTATTTACAATTAAAATGATGCAACGTATGCATCGATAGTACTGAAGGTGTAATAATTAGAATATCGAAAATTCAACTAACTTAATAAGCAAACTTTGATATTGTGGAATGAAATAAGAAATATTTTTCCGTCAATACCAATTACTAGTATTATATTACTTTAATGATATAAAATTAATAATTCTCGAGATTTTGTTCCTTCTGTCATCTATCATATGTACAAATTAAAGAACTAATTCCTGCAAGGAAACAAAAGGATAAAAATAAATATTATACCTTTCTTATAACAGCAATAAACTGTGTATGTAATATTTTCTGTAATCTAAACTGAAATCTATTTATACAATATTTGTTTCGCAGGAAATATGAAACAAATGCATTTATGATAAATGTTTGCAATTAGATATACAAGAGAAATGGGTCATGAGATATAACTGTCTTTGAATCAGTTACGAACGGTACGGTTTCATTCTCCAAGAATCAATGAATTGTAGGCTCATACTGAAAAGAGAAAGTGAACTTCCGGAGAACAATGTTTACCAACTCGAGTACCGAGTAATGAGAGAATGAGATTTCACAAAATACATACTTATATATGCCGTATGCTTTGAAACAAAAAACATTCTTTCATTTATCTAATGGTCTATGTTTTATCATGTATCAGCGATACAATGCTATACCTAAAGAAAGGAAAATCATCGAAAAGACATTCCTTCGCCTATCGCCACTACGTTCCATTTCTTTGTTAATTTTCCAAATCTATGCTTTCCTATCCTTTTGTAAACCTTTTCTCTTCAAAGAAGAAAAATATACTGTTCCGATAACTGAACAATACTATTTACTCTGAGACTAATAAATCTTATTCTTAACCGGGTGATAAAGTTCAATGTCGACGCTCAACTGAATAATCTAAGTAACAATGTCTACCAATATATTCAATTCTACACAACTAAGTAACAATTGTTCGATGAACAATAAGTCAGTCAATTGCTATCATTCAATAAATCAAGTCAATAACTTCCGCTGTGGTCTAACTGTATAACATAACGAACAACAACGTGACGTACACGATGATTAGTTATTAAAAATAGCTGAATTCGGATTGCATAAATAATCGAGCCAGTGCAAATTGACAATTAATTGTTGAATGCATTCCTCATAATATAGCAAAATACACAGATTAAAAGCAAAAATTATAAACAGAAGGAAAACAAAATACTTCTATTAAAGAAATGATGTAAAATGGATCGTTTTATTAGAATTCTGCTGTAAAACTTCCTCATTAAGAGGTAACGAGACAAATGATATGCAGTCGCCATGTTCGGACTAGTTGCCAAATTGATATTCGACGACGTAATCCAAAAATTCTAGTATTTTTAGACTTATCGTTAGACAATACATGGCAGACACATCAGTTGGAGGAATATATTATATTTAATACGACGTGTGTTATTTCTTACCAGCCAATCTCTGCTTCGCCCGTATATGTATCACGCTTTCGGTTTCAGAGTCTGAGCCCACCCAATATGTAGTTCCACTTCGATCGGAATCGCTTTGTAGATCGTCGGATGTTTCCTCTAGAATAGTTTCTAGAAAGTCCACTTGCTGCACTAGCACTGTGTCTAGAAATCAAAGCAACGTATGTTTTAATAACAAAAATATGATTTTAATTAGCTTAGCAGAATAAAAGACAAACATGACAATAGAAACGAAAATACCTCGAATGAAGCTACTAAAGGCAAGAAGCAGTGAACTATATACAATGTACAATGTACACAAATATTTTTTGATAAACTATGAATATTAAAAGCGTAACTGTAATGAGAATGTAAAATTCATTTTTGATGAAGAAGCTACTATGAAAATTAGCATATTAATGAGGCCCAACAATTGTATTACAGATTTAAGATCTCAAATGCTGCATAGAAAATGAAAAATTCGCTTTTTTACATTGAAAATCAAGTATCTTTAATTGAGATATAATTCGTGTACCTTATCATTTTTTATAACAAACTTGAACATAAATTTTTCGATTAATACAAATGCATCCTGTCTGCCTGTCTGTCTGATTCTCTCCCTTTCTCTCCCTCGAAATCTCTGAAATTTAAGTGACATGTATCCAATTTCTCACAGTTTCTAATGCATCCAGGTTAATCACTTTTTAATCAATTCTAACGATCTGTGTTTGAATAATACGTAGTTACATATTTTTATGAAATATCGTCATACAGTTCACGTATATTTGTCTATGTATATAGAATAGAACGTGTCTTATCGCGGTTTCTATTAAACTTTTGCGCAGTCGTTTTCTACTTGCGAGATTGTTTATCGCAACGAACATTGTGAATTCAAATTATTATCAAAGAGCTAAAAATGGTAACCTGAATGTTCTCAAACAATCAGCTGGTTAGTTAGAAAATGACATGGACTTCATCAGATTAGGAAAATTCATTGTCGGAGAAAAATTTTACAGATAGAATCAAATGGTTGCCTTTTTCTATAAAATCTTGTACCAACCATGCTCGTCCTCACATCTGCATATCTACTGCATTTCGTTCTACGATGTCTAAATTGCATGAACGATAAGGCAGCGTACTCTTTGCACATGTTCATTAGATTTTACAATATTTTTCAAATTATGTCAAATAGATTGTTCTTCTTCACAGATTATTCTTCTTTAGCTACGCTATACTCAATTTCAACATTTTTCATTTTGCACAGATTAAAGGTGAAATGAAATATACTCGAAAATCGAAAGAAATATGATATCCTATTTTAATTTATGTGTATCGTATCTAATTAGTGAGTTATAACTAAATTGTTTATGTATTTATGGGAAATTTAATCCTTAACTTGCTACTGCAGTGTCCTGGGGTATTACTATATATACTATAACATTTATATTATATTCTATATTATAAGAAATAATTTTTTGTTTCAGAGGACGACCATAGCATGGTGTATATT